>NC_024802.2:9844484-10031657 GCF_000309985.2 Brassica rapa
ATATAAAAGAAAATGATCCACATTTTTCATGTTGAATCCAATCAAATACAGTTTTAGCTAATTTATTTGATCAATCATCCAAATTTAAGTATAACTAATATTGAAAAAGGTAACACATTTACATTTTCTTGATTTTTAATAGTGAAACAAATGATTTTTAAACAGAATGATAAAAATAATAACAGTGAAGAGAAAATAGTTAAAGTTAATGTTATTTTTAGCTAAGAAAAAATTAAATATTTAAAATGTATTTATAAATTAATTTGTTCATCTGTTTTCCGTCCATAGAGCGGGTTGAACCCTAGCTAAAATAAAATATACTTATTCGAAATCATAGGCTGTGAACGAGAAATTCAAGAATAACCCTCACCTTAGGAATGTGAAAATAGATGTCTAAGAGCACCATTATCGCATCACTTTTTGCGTCTCTAAAGGGGTGGGGGGCCCATGTTTTAGAAAAAACCGTATGCAAAGTGGGCAGAATAAGAGACGTTTGCTGTGTGTGTTTTGAACTGTTCGCGGGCCCCACCGACACGTGGCGGCCCGCGATTGGTTCGAATTTTAATTTTTTTTTTTTTTTTTTTAAATCAGAAAAAAAGAAAAGTTAAAAAAATAAGAAACCTTTATAGGGTATATGGGATAAAGATGGTCTAAGCACTCTTGTTGCTCAAACGAACTCCAAATCTGAAATCAAGACAAAAAATTAAGCATAACGGTCTTCAAACGACAAAACCGGATTCATGCTTTGGTCAAAGTCAATTGGAAAAGTTAATGGTCAACGGTCAAATAGTCAAACCAATAAAATTAGTCAAACCGGATCAAACCAAATTGGTAAACCCTTACCAAACCCAATTGAATTGAACCAAACGGGTTAGCCAAACCAAACCAAAATCCAATTGAATCAGTCAGTTTAGCCTAACCTAACCAAAATCCAATCGAACCGGCCAGTTTAGCTTGACCAGACCAAACCACAATAACCCAACCGGTTGTCAGAGTCAGCGAGTTGACTCACTGATCCAGCGAGTTGACCGAATCACCATCTAGTCATTCGGGACGGTCCCGGCAACAAGGAAAACAATAGCTTACCAAAAAAAATCAGTGTCGATGGCGGTTACAGCGAACAATGACAGAAGATGGTGGTGCATGGATATTAAGCATGGTGGAGACGGTTCATAAAAAAAATTCCGAAAGATACTTTGCAGGCAGAAATTATGTCAAAAATTCGTATGTTTTCTTGTAGTGAAATATCTACATTGGTATGGTAATTCATTACTAATTAATACTCATAAATTGCCGATTTCTCAACCACTATAGAAGAAGGGTGACCTCCAAAAGGAATAAGGAGAACAATTTCTCGAAATATGCAAAAGAAGACAAAAAGAGAAAACTTAGGATGGAAAACGAATTTCTGAACTAAAGAAAGGAATCGCCTAGCTCTCTACTTGACAACTGCTGACTGCACTAGAGGCATTGATCACTGGCAACATTCACTGAGAGTTTGCTTCCTCTGTTACACACAAGATTATACACTCCCAATATTCAGTTTCTTTGTTGTCTTGGTCAACAAGTAATGCCAAGAAGCTGACACTTTGTTATCATTTGTGTATATATAGTGTATCAATGGTTGGTTTTGGGTACAGCCGGATAAAACATTCACTCTGGTCCCTAACTTTTAAGAATTATTATATATATGTCGTATGGCTTCCAAATTGTCCAATATGAAATCTCAGATCATGTCATGCGTGTATCTCTTTTTTTCTCACATCTTCCAAATATTTAAGTTTCAACATATTTAAAATCAACAATCAAACATCCATAGTAGTTTATACCATATGGTGTAAACATTTCATCCCAATCTTAACATTTTACCCCAGGAAAATACATTTCATCCCAAGAAGAAACTGAAAATTTTAAAACATAACCGACGAGAATAAATTTGGAAACTAAAAGGAAATCACAGAATTGAATTCTTGAAGATAGAATCTCACATGTGCTCATCGACAAAAGCTTTGAGATGATTAAAGGAAGATCCTCCTTCTCTCACCACCTCGTCCGCTATATCTCTCCACCTCGCCGCGTTTCTCCTAAACTCCTCCGCCTTCTCCTCCATCACTTCCTCAATGCACCGCCGTATCTCCTCACTCTCCACCACAACTTCTTCATCTTCCTTCTTTTCCATCACTCTCACACCTGTCCTCCAAGACTCTTCTAGAAGCTTGGCGTTCGTCATCTGATCAATCCGCTGCGGAAACGCAACCACCGGAACTCCGGCGACCAAGCTCTCCAGCGTCGAGTTCCACCCGCAATGCGTCACGAAACAACCTATTGATCTATGCTTCAAAACGCTAAACTGATTGCACCAAGAAACCACCATTCCTATCTCATCCAGCTCTTCTCTGAAACTCTTTATGCCCTCCTCTTCTTTCTCTTCCCCATCTTCTTTACTTCTGAATGACTTCTCCGCAATCACCCACAGAAACGGCCTCCGACTCTCTATCAAGGCCTTGCAGACCTCTGCAAGCTGTTTCTTGCTCAACACGGCAAGCGTCCCGAAGGAAATATAAATTACAGACGAATCCGTTTTTGCATCCAACCACTGCTTGTATTTATCATCAATCCCAGAGTCATCGGCCCTAGTGGTTATCAATGGACCAACGGGGACAATCATGAAGTTATCAAGTACTGCGCTGAGAGCTTCTTCTTCAAGCTCTTGGAAACTATTCACGAGGATCTTAGGGTTTTCCTCTTGCTTCAGTGAATCTATCTGATCTTGATACGCCGGTACAAGAAATGAATATGCGTCTGGACGGAAGATTATTGTGGGAAGATCTCGGAGACGGAACTGTGGCAGAGAGGGTAGCTTAATAGAACCAGAAGGGTCGTTAGTAGCTATCTCTGAGATTGCATCTGCGTAGCCATTGAAGTAGTGGTAGAAGATGGAGAAGACAGTTACCGGCTGGACCCAGAGAAGAGCAGAAGGGATGTGAAACTCACGAGCCAGCTCAGCGACCCAAGGGAGGAAGATGGTGTAAACCACGCAGGTAAAAGGCCGGTTTTGACGCCGGTTATCTTCGATTAGTTCGGTTAGGGTTTCTCTGCCACGGCGTCTCGTAGCAGACATGTATTCGCGGGATCTGTCGGTGGAAGTAGATGATTTGATGTCGTCTTTGTGGGCTTCGGAGTACGTGGCGAAGACTAATGTTTCAGGGACGTTTTCTTTGGAGAGCATACATCGGTTATAGGCGGAGTCTGTGGCTGCGAAGGTGACTCGAACTCCGGTTATTGTTCCGGCGAGGCGCTTGGCGAGCTCGAGAGATGGGTTGATGTGGCCTTGTGCTGGAAATGTCACGAACAGAAAGTGTGGTCCAGTAAGTGATTTAGATGAATCATTTTTGTTATCCATATATCTTTGTTTTTTTGGGTGCAAATGTTAAGGATATATATATTTTTTTTTTTTGTAGTTTATGAAAGACTATACAGAAGTTAAGATTTATATAGAGATTATATATGTGAAAAAAATGTACTACTAAAAACAAAGAAGAATAAGAAGAGGTGCAACCCCACTTAGTACATTGGGGTTGTCTAATTTTGTGATATTTGTCTAAAATATAATCCCAATTTAAAATGATTTTGTCCTGGCCTGCAAAGTTATTGGATATTAAACGAAGGGAAAAGTGTCAATTTCGACTCCAACTATTTCAGTCGTGCCAAATACGACCCGAACAATTGATAAGTACCAAATACGACCTCAACTCAATTATAATTCGAAAAAACTACCCGAACTTCTTAAAACGTGCTTAAATCTACATTGACTCTAACAGAAGTTAGTCAACCGTTAACAAGATAAAACGACGTCGTTTTGATATACGAGGAAAAATGCCAATTTCGACCCCAACACTCTCAGTCGTGCCAAATAGGACCCGAACAAATGGGTAGTGTCAAAACCGGCCTCAACTTAAGTATAATTTAAGAAAAACTACCTGAACTTCTTAAAAGGTGCATAAATCTACATTGACTCTAACAGAAGTTAGTCAACCGTTAACAAGATAAGAAGACGTCGTTTATATATACATATATATATATATATATCTATTTTTTTTTAAAAAATATGTTCATTCCGGAACTCAAACCATGTTGTGATACCCTTTTAAATGGGCACACTAACAACTAGATAAAAGTAACTTTTTAAAATACTATTACAAATTTGAAATTATATAAACTACTATTATTCTTCATCTTATCCAATTTAAAATTTTGGTGACAATTTTTTCTGGTTTATATAAATACATTAACATGTTTTTCTTATTTATCATATCTTTAATAAAATTATATCTTACTAAAATATAAATAATAAAATATTTATTATTATACGATCTTAAATATGCTTAAAACTTTGAATTTATTTATACAATTTTCTTATATAAATTATTTTTAATTTTTAAAATTAAGTGGGATTTTTTTTTTAGTTTTCAAAGTTGATATTATATATTTTGATATTTTGTTCAAAAATGTTAAGAGGCCTTTTACCTTTCTTTCACTAAGATATGTTGTACAAAATATTAGACAAATTAAACAATAACTAAAATATATAAAGCAATCACCAAAGTTTTAAATTGGATAAGATGAAGAAGAATAGTAGTTTATATAATGGAGAATTTCAATTTGTAATAATATTTTTTTAAAAATTTTAGTCTAGTTGTTAGTGTGCCCCTTTAAAAGGATATCTCAGGACAGATTTGAGTCCCGAAATGAACATATTTTTTTTTAAAATACATATATCAAAACAACGTCGTCTTATCTTTGTTAAAGGTTGATTAACTTCTGTTAGAGTTACTGTAGATTTAGACACGTTTTAAAAAAATTGGATAATTTTTCTTAAAGTATAATTGAGTTGAGGTCGTTTTTGGCACTGACCATTTGTTCGGGTCTTATTTGGCACGACTGAGAGTATTGGGGTCGAAATTGGCACTTTTCCTCGTATATCAAAACGACGTCGTTTTATCTTGTTAACGGTTGATTAACTTCTGTTAGAGTCAATGTAGATTTAGGCACGTTTTAAGAAGTTCGGGTAGTTTTTTCGAATTATAATTGAGTTGAGGTCGTATTTGGCACTTATCAATTGTTCGGGTCGTATTTGGCACGACTGAAATAGTTGGGGTCGAAATTGACACTTTCCCCATTAAACGAATGTGAACATGCAACTTCCGTGAAAATTATAATTGTTTGCCATTATTTGACAATAATTTCCAACTGGACTTGCGCGGGATGAATGTTGTGTATACATATAATCATATGTATTATTATTTATTTGTGTTTTTCACTTATATTAAATTAGTGAGAAGTCAGTGACTATTACATATTTAACTAAATTGGTGTACCATATTTATGGTACCACTTTTCATATTTACATTAACCACTTTTACCTTATTTTTAATGAAGGTTAAAAGACATTTATAACCCTAAATTTAACTAATTTAGACTTAGTGTTTAGAGTTGAGTGGTGGGATAGGATTTTTAGAATTTGAAATTTAAGATTTTAATAAATATAAAAAATAAATATAAAAGAATTAAAAAATGGTTTCAAACATAATTTTTGATTTTCAATAAGAAATTTTGAAAAACAAAAAAAAATTCAAAAAAAATATAAACAATTTCGAATTAAAAAGTATAATTCGAAAACATACAAAAAATATTATATTATTATTTAATTATTTTATTTATTCAATCATATTTATTTTATATATAGAGAGATCAAGGGTATAAGAATATTTTGCCATTTAGTGAAGAAGGTAATTTTGAAAATGTCCATTTAGTGGTGGTATACATGAAATTTCTCTTATTTTTATCTTATATTTTTATCTTTTTTTATTTTATTTTTATTTTGTTAACAATATATTAAAATATATTTCAAATTTAAAATATCTTAAACTTTAGAAATCTTAATACTTTAATATTTATATTTTTATAATAATTAAATTCAAAAATAGAAATCACCATTAAACAAATAAACTTGCAAAATAGTGAAAATGACAAAAACATTTCTATACCCAAAAAGATGAGACTAATCTCTGTGTATAGATCATAAAAATGATGAATTTTAGTATAATTTCTTTTTTCTTAAAGTGGATCACGAGAAATAGTTAAGTTTTAATAATTTAGAGAAAAAATAATTCAAACAGATTTTATTAACAATAAAACATTCCATGTAAGTCCTGTTAAATATGTCTTTCTTTCATATGTTGCCATGTGTAACTGCTGGGCCCATTTCAGTTTCATTCAACGTGTAGAAAATATTCAACTATATGTAATTCACATGTATTAATTTGTAAATTCAACTTGCTCATTGTAGCAATTAAGCTGTTGAAAAAATAATTCAACAGCTCCATTGTTAGTAGTGTTACAATGATCTTGTTGAATAAATTTTAACACTCTATTTTATTAATTAATAATTATGTTTTTCTATATCGAATTTAAATAAACATAGTTTCTATTTATAAAAAATAAAATAAAATGAAAAATTTTAGTATAAAAATAAAAAATTATTTAATTTATAATAAGATTAATTGGTAATCCTCGAGAGATCGCTAATCGAACCTTCCTTACTTGGTACCTGCATTGTCCAACAACCAAAAATTCTGTAATTGGATTTGCGGTCTTGTTCTTTCCTTAAATATGGCAGATCATTCAATGATCAGTTTACCGTCACTCAACCAATTCCAAATTAATTACATGTGCACACCAAAAATCAACACTTAGTCAAAATATAGCTTATTCAGTATTCACCCAACCTTCACGACTATAAGTGTTCCACACTTAGAAAAATACGCTCCTTGCTGAATTAAACCTCTCACGATCATTTCTTAATAATTAAAAATACTTCGGGAGCGGATCGGTACAATATTTTGGGAACCAAAATTCGTACTGTCGATTTTTGTTAATGGAAGAAAGCCAAGATTCTCGACTCTCTCTAAGGATCCTGATTATCTGTTTAAACACAGGAATACGAAGAAGAAAGAGATAACAAAATATCGATAGTAAATTGCACATATGCATTTTATTAAATATAAGGTTAGCAGAGTCTAGGGTCCACCAAAAATCCAATCAATTTTAATAACCTAAAGGGCTTATATATTTTTTATAACAAGACCCATATTTTTTTAGGTATTTATAGTGTCAATAATATAGTAAACTAAGTTTTTATAAGAAAAAAATTAAAGTACAAACGGAAATAATGATTTAGTTAAAATGTTTTTAGTTTTTATGATTTTTTTTAATAATATTTGAGTTATAATATCAAAATTAATGAATTATAGGGTCTCAAAATTTTTTTTTGCCCAAACCCTTAGTGTTAGATGGAGGTGTTTCCGGGAACATCATTACCATAGACCAAAACTTGACTTGGGCTTCAAATGGTAACCAACTTTCCGTTCCGCAGTTAACAGTAACAAAAATCTCTATATATATCATATATCTATACATTTTTATAACTGTTAGAACCACACTGCAATTAAACTGTTTGTCCCGCACTGTTCAACCCGCATTCACTATTCGGAGCCTATGAATTGTTAACACACAAAAATTGACCGAAGGAACTGAGGTGACACATTCTTAAAAGTAATTTCCGTCATTTTCGACAAAGGTGATTTTCATCATTTATTAGCAGGATAGCGCATTAGAAGGATAGCGCATTAGAAGGGATTTCACCAGCTGTTTTGTATACGATAATAATTTAAGACTTTAAGTTGATAAAGCAGACGGCACGGGGAATAGGTCAATTCAGGGGAAACATGGATGATGGGTCAATAACTATTAACTAGATTTTGATCCGTGCTTCAAAAGCGCGGCTTTTTTGGATTATATTATAATTTAAAGTTGTATTATATCAAAGAAGTAAATTTTTTAAAATTGTATAATCAATGAATTAGTTTATTTAAAATTTTATATGAACACTTTTTTACAATTTTTTTTAGGTCTGGACATTTTATTAGAACAAAAAAAAGCTGAAATCACACCAAAAATATAGGTTTGGTTCGGGTACCGATCCATGGAAAATTACCTATAATATACTTTTTTGGACTATGACATTTTGTTCAAGTATGGATCCTATCCGAGCCTCGATCGATACCCAAAGTATCCAAAATATTTTATGTGTATTAAGTATATTTGAGTATCTCAAATATGTTTTCAGTAATATAGATGATTTTCAAATTTTGGGTTTGGTTTTACGGTTATAGTTTTGGGTTTGGGTAAAATTTCAAATTTTTTAAAATATATTTTTGGTATTTGAATAAAATTTTGGGTATTTTTCAGTTTCTTGGATCAGCTTTCGGGTAAAATTTTGAATTTTTAGGTATTTTGTTTTTTGGGGTTCCTGTTTTTTTTTTCATGTTTCAGGTATTTTTAGGTTTTTAGATATTTTGAATCTTTTCGGGTCCTATATACCTGAACCGATCTGGATCCATTACGATTACATCCTGTCCAATAGTATTTTAATATTAGGTTTTTAACGTTGTTACATAAACCGTGGTTGATGAAATATTGTTAGAGAAAAAGTATCATAAGAAATAATATTTTGGGATTTATTATAAATATTAAAAATATTGTATAGTTAAAATCATTAATGGTAGAATAATAAATAGTTATACATGGGTTCAACATCTTCTTATATTAGATTTTTAGAATGATTTTATTTTAATTTTATAGATTTTTTTTTATTATCTTAATATTTAGCCGAAGTCTTAATTTGGTATACATATTAGTCAAATAATTTATTTTTATGGAAAGCGACTAATTCAATTAAAATAAAATTTTAAGTATTTTTTGTGAATAAAATATAATTATGTAAAAGTAGTAAGGTTACATTTTCTATAAGAATTAAATGTTATAAGTATTATCACTAATTACACTATTTGATTAAAAGTAAGAAAAATGTGATATATGTTTATTGTTAGAATATTTTGTTAGGCTATCCAATATTTGAAAATGTAGCTTAAATCCTCCGATTTTTATTCTAGACCACTTGGATCCTTTAAACTGGAAATAATATTTAAATGGTTAGTCATTATTGATAAATGTATGAATTATAGTAATATATTTGTATAATTATGACTATCGACTCCTTTTCTATTTAGACTAATGAATCTGGAACTGTGCTTGCCACCATGATCATGATCAGTGATTCTTTTATAAACTCCTTGACCTCTAAAACTTCCCTCATATTCACAGTTTTGTAACATATATACAGCAAATATGTTTGCATATTATTATTTCCTTTTCCCTATGACAATCATAATTCTCCTTCCCATGATCGTGTACAAAAAAGAGTCAATACCCAAACTCTTAACCAATCCCCAAGACCTTAACACATGATGGTGTGAAGAATTGGTATAAACTATGGTTTATACATATATTTAAAACCATGATCGAATACAAAAATGAGTCAATATCCAAGACCTTAACCAATCTCCAAGACCGTAACTTACGTAGATATTTTAAAAGTTATAGGATATTATTTGATTTTTATAATAGAGGTTAATTAAACTTTTTGGTTGGATATATATTATAGGCTTTTTTAAAATGTTAGAAGATTTTATTTGGTTGCTTAATAAGGGTTAGTTATATTTGGTTTTATATTATAGGTTGGACTAAAAAATGAAAGGGTCCAACAACTTTATATAAGTAGATTTTTCAAGACTGCTTCCCTTTTAATAGTATAGATTAAAACAAACTGTAATTAAATACATAATCGTATCAAAAACATGGTTAGATTATCATGTATATTTAATATAATTTTTTTTTTTGTTTTTTTTGGTAGGAGGCAGGAGACATGAATCTCCTACTTATTATATAATTTTATAATACCTATATTTTTTAATCACAACAGAGTATTACATTTTTCATTTTACCTTATTTATATCTTTTTATTTGATTTGCATCTTATTCATATTGATGATTTAGTTTTTTTTTTACATCGAAAAACTATTATATTACTCAAACTTGAGGTGATCTGGGTAATCAAACCTAATTTGAGGTGGTCTGGGTAACCAAACCTGAATAGATCAACCAACGAAATAGAGTATTCTACGGAAAGACCTCGCATTCATAGCTAAGAAATCTGAAATCTGATTCTGCACTCGTAGAATATGAAAAATCTTAAAATCCGGGAAGCATATCTTGAGAGTCTCTATCCTCTCCAATTTTGTCGTAAAGCTCGGTCAAGCATGAGGCTTGTTGATCATTGCAATCAAATCCTCGCAGTCCGTTCCAAAACTTTGACAAGTCGAATGCTGGAGCATACTCTCCATCGCCCATCTCAGTGCTTCCATCTCTGAATGAAAGGCATACGCTCTTCGAATATGATTCTTTGTCTCCATAAGTTGAACTTTCCCCAAACTATGAAGCCAAACCCATCCATATCTACTAAAATGTGCAGTAGATGTCCATGATCCATCTATCATGCATATATTACCCAAACTTAAATATTGATGATTTAGTTAAGTGATTTTGTTGGTAAGAAAGTTCTGTATGTATTATTTTTTATACGCCAAGCTTAATATTTGAAATGAATAAATTTTCTTAAAAAAATAAAGATATTTTTCTTAACAAAAATGTATAGTTATATTGTTTGCTATTCTTAAAGAAATAAACTTATACTTATTCTAGAATGGTGAAAATTGTATTCTTATATATACTGGATGACATTTTACCATCTCTTTTCATTTTTAGTTGATTTTACTGTTCTTGATCGCCTTATTTTTTCTAATTTTATTCTCTTTGATTCTCATAAATCATATTATTTTTTAATTCTAAGTGTTTTCCTGCACTGTGTACAGTAATAAAAGTTTATATTATATTTAAAAATAATTTTTTTTTACCAATATTTTAGTATAAATTTTGGTTGAATTGAACATAAAAGTAAGATTAAATAAATAAAATTGTTTATTTTAAATTGTATCTAAGAATCGATATGTATATATTTAAATTATAATCTTAGATATATTTCTTATCTATTTCTCTGAATAAAATATATTAAATCAACTTTTATAAAATTAATTTTTTAAAATTGATATAAAAGTTGTATAATTATCAAAACGTAAAACTAAACAGTATTTTAAAAATTTGTAGGTATATGAAAAAACTAATGATATTACGATTTAAAACTTTTAGTTTTCTTAAATCATTGTAAACTTTTTTTAGTAATAGAATCGTATAGTTATAAAAAATAGAAATAAATAAGATTTTAAATTTGTAAAAAAATTATTATATTTCTATTATTATTATATTATTTAATGTTATATTTCAATAGCTTTACATTAGTGATGATGTATAATTTATCACCATATTCAAAAAAGTTAACCAAAAAATTAAATAAGCATGAAATGTAATAGTCCATGTCACATTTATCCATAAGCGATATCATCATTTCTTGTATGTCATATCACATTTATTTAGTGAAATCCCATGTATATTGATAGAGAAACATTAAAAAAGTTATAACATATAGTTTGTACTACTTAAAAAAATGTTATGTTGAATCATAACGTAATTGGAATGCTAATTTTGTTTACGTGGCAGTTTGAGAATCAATTGACAATTTTATTAGTCCAAAATTAATTGTTAGGAAATGTTATATTATATAGTATGTCTATTATGGGTCATTCATTTATCAAATTGAAATTATTATATATTATTTCCTTAAATAAAACCTACAGAATTACCTAATGTGATTAAGATATATATTACAATTAATGATTTTAAATAATAAAGTTTTACTAACAATTTGGATACTATCTATCATTTTTGTTTAATTATTAAAATAAATTACACAATTATATTAATCATATAATCAAAATTAGATTTTGTTTGGTGTAAATATATGAAGCCGTGTTGGAAAATTTATCACACGATTATTCACAACTTTCGTGTAAACGAGTACGTGTCGATTTACACATCGTAACGTATACGACTTCCTGTATACATAATCGTATGGTTTATGATAAATTGATAGATAACTTGGTTCTTCTGACGTGGATCTAATATATAATTATTTATTTAGAATTATTTTCTTTTTCCATTATATATAAATTGTAGTTCCAAAGACGAGCTGTCAGTGTCCACACTTGCCAACTGCCTGATTGCATCAAGTGTCTATCTAAATCCCTTCAATGCTGTTTTTTTCACACTGCTTTCTCTCTTTTTTCATTTATTTCGATCAACACCCTTTCCCTGCTTTCTTACATCAACTAGCTAATAATCCACGCAAAACGCGAAATGATATTATTAATTTCTTTATTTCTTAAAATAAGAGGTTAATATGTCTGTTTAATCTGGATATTGATTCAGTTTTACATTAATTTTTTTTTAATCTATTAAAATATAACTACCATTCTAAATCAATATTTATTATGTTCACTCGGTTAAAATGTTTGAAGTTTATAGTTTTTTCAGTGATAACCAAAAACTATTATTATTTGTTTGGTTTTATGTTATATGAATTTTAGACAGTTTTGATATCAAACCAATGGTTTCATATTATAATTTCTAAATGCATGAAAATCAAATCAAATCAAATCTATATAATAATTGAAGAAAAAGAAAATTATTAGGACAAATCATTTCATTACAATATGGTTGATGATGAATGGAAACATTACAAAAAGAATATTTCAGCTTCTAAGAGAATTAGAATCCTTACTTGTAGTGAATAAATAGTTATATAAGTACTCACGTCAATGTGCACATGTATGTAGAATTAGATAAAATATCTGTAAATTTTGATTTGATTTGTTATCTTTTTCGATTCGAACAAAAAATCTGGATATCTGTAACTTTACGAAGAAAAGCAAATACTAATATGCAACATTCGTAAAAAAATGGAGCAAATAACAAGTACTAATATTTTTAAAAACAGATATTTGATCTGATCCGTTATATGCTTATATTTAATGAATTATATATATAAGTTATATAAATAATATATTCTATATAGGTTTTACAATATTTTTATTTACTAAATTTATTAAATTAGATATTAGTATTCAAAAAGCAAATATTTTTTAATTTTTGTAATATTTTTTTTTATTTTACATTATTTAAATTTTTTATTTCTTTATTTATTTTTACGGATCAAAACCGGTTAAAATCTAATTTTTCCGGGACACCATATATCCGGACGGCTACGAATCGAATCGAATCGAATCGAATCGGATAATTGATTATTCTGACGAAACAAATTGGATCACGAATACGTCCAAAACCCTTGATATCCGATTCATGTCCACTCTTACATTAAAATATATAAAAATTAACATTTATCGAATACATCCACTCTTACAATCGAATGTGTATGTAAAAAATATATAAAGCCGGTTAATAAATATATAAAAATTAACATTAAAAGACATTTTTGTTTAAAGAACGTGCATGTGAATTTTATATTGAAAAAAATGTAAAATAGTGTGAACGTATTTATCTAAAGTTTGGCTGAAAAACTTTGTGCATGTAACAGTGTACTCGTTCTCAAATCGGTGTAAAATTACCACATGACAAACGTAATATGAATACATTAAATGACAATGCTTCTCTTTTAATATACTGGATATATAGTTTCTATAAGTATAGGCACTTTCTTCTTATTTTTTGACAAATGAGCTTTTTTTTTTTTTTTTTTTGAATGAATGTAAAATTTTATTCAATCAAACTGTACTACATCAAGTGCTACTTCTTTATTTTTTGTACAAATAATCAAAAAATGGAGATTTGATTCAAACTACCAGTCTCATCTAGACCCAAACCAGACCATCAAACTCTCTTCAAAATGTTTGTGCCCTGTTCCTTTAACAGACAGGAGCTTAAGCCTGATTGTCTTGTCGATAAACTGGACCAAACGAGCTGCATCATGTGGCTGTTGACCATGCCTACGCGAGTTTCTTTCTCTTCAAATGAGCTTTCACTATATATGTACTTATTTTAGCTATATCGGATTAAGTAAATTAGTAATGGAATGACTCATAAGATTTTACGAAAATTAGTCCAATAGCCTTAAAATAATCAAGAATTAACAAGCCAACACCATAATTTTGTTATTAGCTATCAACCGAATCTTTACTGTCGAAACCAGGATTTTCCTATCATACTGCTCGAAATAGAGACTACAAGACTTACTCAATTTATAGGTATTTAAATTTCTCAAAAATTAATAAAATGTATATCCCATACCTAATCACAAGCCCGTATATGATTGTGCGATATTACATATCCAAACTACTGAGACTGATCTCAAACTTAGTCGGATGCTTATCGATTTGTACATACATATGTCGCCTTATTTGACACTAGCAATGAACATCCCAAGTCAAGAAAACTCCACAACTTTGTCTCTTTCCCCCAATTTTCGATGAAAATGTAATTTACCGTTATGTTTTTGTCTTATACACAATGTGTTCACACTTTATTTTTCTGTACCTATCTATAAAATTTACTTTCTTTCGTAAGCTTAAGTATCTCTCTCGCGCCACATAAACTCAAAGCCACGTAGACATCATTATTGATTTACACACTTGATGTGTGTTAAGTAAGGATTTCCAATATGGCAGTGTAGTATATAATTCACATCTCTCTACTCACCTCGAGGGCTTGAGAAGTTGGGAAAAGACCACCATTTATTACTCCTCTCTCTCTTTCTCTCTTCTCTGTACGCAAAGTGAGACGCAATGGAACACGAGCGCAAGAACAATCTGAATGGGATGGAGATGGAAAAGGGAAATAAGGAGAGTGGTTCGAGAAAAGGGCTTGAGTTAACGATGAGAGTGTTGGCTTTGGTTCTATCACTGACGGCTGCAACAGTACTTGGTGTCGCAAAACAGACCAAGGTTGTGTCTATAACGCTGATTCCAACTTTGCCTCCACTTGATGTGTCCGCAACAGCCAAAGCCTCTTACTTGTCTGCCTTTGTGTAAGCATCTCTCTTTTCTTTCTCTTTTCCACATTATTTTTGCTGTAATTATAAGGATTTCTCCTTCCCACAAACCAAAATAAGAAAGAGAGTCAGAGTTTTTCCATTGGAAGTTTTTATTTGAGAATATTTCAGAAATTTATGAGTGATTTTGAGACAAAATGTCTTTTTGATGAGCAGTTCAATTTCCTTTTAAATTTTAAATTATATAAATAAATTAAAATTTAGATAAGAATATTATTGTTTAAAATTTTGTTTTTTATCTCTCGTTATGAAAAACGCTCTCGTAAATTTATACGACCTTGATTGTTATAAACACAAGTTTGCATGCGTTCGATGTAAAATGTTTAAGAAATTATTTTAAAAATGTTTGAGAAATCATGTTTTCTAAATTTGTAACATATGTTTAGAACAAATTATAGTTTTCTAATTATAAAATAGTTTCTCTTTACGTCTTAGTTTTAACTAACAAAGAAACTAAAATTTAAAATTTAATTTGCAAGTAAAAATACAGTTCAGAATGTTTTGTTTTTTTTTTGTTGAGAAAGGGCAGAGTTAAGAATGTTATGTTGTGGATTGATTTGAAATATATACTATACTAAATTAAAACGTAAATATAAAGACGTCATAAGGTATGGCATGTTCTGTGAACGTTAGAAATTTTGTTTTGTTTTCTATGCATTTGCGTTTTTCATGTTGAATTGTTTTCGTGATAAAAAATATGTATTTAGTGTTTCATCGAAATAGCAAAAGTGAGTACCGGAATAAAATTCGTTACTGTTTGTGTTTTACAGTATTATGTGATTGATCAATAAGATTATAACTATTTAATGTTTAAAATTCACAATAACTATTTGAACTAGTATGAAAAGTTTAGTATAAAAAAACATTTGAACTAGTAAACACAAATAAATAATCAATCATTACAATAATATTTTGTTTAATCACCATTTATGTTGTGATTTGACCTTTTCTATTGTGTTATGCGTCTGTGTATACGTACATACACAAATAATGATATTGTGACCCCAAAAAAACAGAGTAGTATGAAAATGTCGACAAATCGACTAGTATACAGTAAATTTTGTAGTTAATTAATCCCATCATAAATGTCCAACGACCCAAAAGGTTTACAACAAAGTGGACCATAGCAAATCTTAAAAGTGTAACAATTCTAGCTGGCATGACCAGAAATAAATAAACAATTTTAATATAAAAACTAGACAAATTTACGGATTGGCTGATATGTTTAATTACTTTTCATTTGACTCTTCTATGGCAGATAAAATGATCACATAAGTAATTCATAAAATTCAGAAATTAAGCAATACTTTTTGTTTCATTAGATAGTTATTTTAGTTAAAACACACAAAAGAGAAGTGGTTTATCACACAGAAAATACCATCTTGTGTATAAATTAAATAATACTCAACCAATCTAATAAAAGTTAAATATACTTAGTTACACAATATCTAATAAATATAAAAGTTTCATATTAATGTGAAAAAATTATATCTTGAAATAAAAATTATCTTAACAATTTATATAATTACACAAATTTTGTAGGTTCAACATTTCGGCAAACGCCATAGCTTGCGGTTACACAGCGATCTCAATAGCCATTCTGATGGTCAGCAAAGGAAGAAGAAGCAAAGGCTTGATAATGGCGGTGCTAATAGGTGATCTAGTGATGATGGCTTTGCTATTTTCCAGCACCGGAGCCGCCGGAGCAATAGGGTTGATGGGTGTACAAGGGAACAAGCATGTGATGTGGAAGAAAGTGTGTAACGTTTTTGGAAAATTCTGTCACCAAACTGCTGCTTCGGTGGCCATCACTCTTCTCGCAGCAATTATGTTTATGGTTCTTGTTGTTCTTGATGCTATGAAGCTTCCTCAATGCAAGTGATATTTCTGTTTCTTCTGCAGCTCTTCCGCTTCTTGTCGTGTTGTGTTGTGTGAAGTCATTATCAACAATCATGTAATTGTCAATTTGCTTTTAATGCTTTTTATGAAATCGTTTTCTACGGTGAGCATTTATTCAAACTAGGGTCATAGCCTCCGCGCAAACGCGGACCCGGGTACGTTATTGATGCATTGTGTCATCTTATGTATGAAATTTTTTTTCTTTTGTTTTTCCGTGTTGTATATAATCTATATTATAATAGATCGATCAGATTGATATGAGGAATAACCGGTGATTTCTTATGTGATGATATTTTATATCTTATGTGTGGACGTCTAAAAGAGTTTCCGATTTATTTTCATGAATTCGACATCTAACAACATTTTCCCCATGAATATTCGGACAGAGATCCACATATCCGCTGAGATTCAACATCTGATACGCTGACTAATTTCTATTTTTATTAACTATCCAGTAAATCCGCAAGTTGTGCAAGTATAAGAAAATACTTATATATCACAGTTTAGAAATCCCAAACAATAGTGAAACCTTTTATTAGACATAGTGATTCTGGAAATATCGTCTAAACAGCTGCTAGAGGCTTTTAAGAAACCTTACTCATATCCTTTTCTCACTCCGAAAATTTCAGATACACAAAAAAACATGTTCCATCAGTAATGTCTTGAACTGGTTCAGACATGAGCAATATAGTGGCCGAAGAGACTGCCAAAAGGGTCATTCTATTGTTCCAGTCATATATAGTGTACGGTGGTTCCTCTTGGTTATCTGGTTTGTACCATCATCTATGTTTGGAAGTAGAAACTCTTTTAGTTTGTTTCAATTTGATTTCTTAATCCATAAATTTTGTTGATGTTTTTAATTTGTTTTTGGACAGATTATTGTTGTCGTTGTTCACATCTCATGTGTTTTTGGACTAATAACATTACCAAGAATAATTAGAAGACAAAACAGAAAATGCATTTCACTTTTTTTTCTTCTTAAGTTTGGATTTCGGATGTAGTATCCAAAGTTATCCGAACATGAAGTGAAAATACCCGAACCCAATCCGAAACGAGAAAAAACGAAAAAATACCCGAACGGGTTATATATCCCTATACCAAAATATTCAAAAATCTGAAATATCTGACCCGAACCCGAACGGATATCCGAACGCCCACCCTTATATGACCTCATTCTTTCAGACGCGAATTAATCCATGACTCTTCATTTAACCTGAAGCTTGGAACAAGTCTTCTTCCTAGAGGCTTTATCAAATCAAGTTTCCCTGGTTCGCTTCATCGGATTACTACGATATTTTATATAACGCCTATATGCAGTGCCGGCCCAATATCATTTTACGCCTGAAGCATATATACAAATTACTTCCCTTGCGAGTATTGAACCCATCAACTAAAAGACATATTTAGAACCTTCAAGCCACTACACCAAAGAAATGATTCAGTAAATGTAACCCCTAAATCTTTTATAAAAGTTGGCACCTTAAGCATGTGCTTCATGAATTTTAGCTCAGAGCCGGGCCTGCCTACTTTTATTGTTCTTTTAGCTTGTTTCGTTTGAGTTTTGTACTCGTGGCGAATTTCCTGGTATTTTATATATTATTAAAACTGAAGTACAAATAGAACTAACCTTATTTTCAACAGATTTATTACATATTTTATTTCTTTATTTTCATTTATCTTAATTACTTTATTAATTGCTATTTTTCAAATAACTTGACAGCATTTATTATACAATTACAAAACAGAATTTAACAGTTTAATTTATTTTATTATATCTTTTACATTTTTTTTCACACTTCTTAACTACTTCATTAATTATCTTTACCATAATAATTTGATATCATTTATTTCACGTGTTAACCATAATAATTTTAAATGTTTGAATAAATCACTTTTTATATGTTTACATAATCAATTATGTATCCGTTCAGGTACGGATCAGTTGTTTTGGGTATCGAGTTTTTTTTGAGTTTTGAAATTATACTCCGGATATTATAAATTTTTGGGTAGAGTTAGAGTCGGGTTTTTCTAGGTCCGGATGGGTTTGGTTATAATGTGTAAAAACCTAAAAAAAAATGTGTTTAAAGTGTTATTAAAATATTTATAAAAAAAAAACCAATACATGCACGGACGTGCGGGTCAAGCTCTAGTTTTGATTTAATGACAAAACATTCTGCTAGATTTTAAATTAAAATGATTTATACATAAATTTAGAATATTCACTTATGTGTTTAATTGATTTCTAAATTTATTTGAAATTTACAAATACAAATAAAATTTGGTGAATTGTAATTAGTATCTACAAAGTCTAAGTCTTTGTATTTTTAACCCAAAAGAGCATTTCAAATATAGTAAAATCTAAAGAGAAATCAAATCTATTGGTATATATATAGCAGTATATTTAAATAACATATTATTTGAATTAGAATTTATAAATCAGAAAAATAATAACACATAATTTGAATAGAGGTTTTAAACATTGAACTAATAACACTGCATTTAGTACATATTTCCATATCGGTTGAAATACATAAACACATAATTTTAATAGAGATTTAAACACTGAACGAATAACACTGCATGTAGTACATATCCCTATCGGTTGAAATACATAAACTATAATGTTAAATTTACAATAGTACCACGATTTAAAATATAATTATTAAGTTGTTAGCTGAATTACAAATGATTGTCGTTAGATTTTCTCTTTTAACACCTTATAAGAAACACGTTCTCCAATTATTTAAATGATTATTTTTACTGTCTTACTAGGTGATTTTTTCGTGCTCATGCATGAATATAAATATTTATAAATTAAATATATTATAATAATTTATTTAGATTATAATAATTTATTAATATTTTAATTTTAATTTATTCTGTTATTTATATTGTAATCAATATACATACTTTATTTTAAATAACATTATGTTATTTTACATAGACGTATAATTGTGGATATATAATATCTCGACTGTTTGATTATTATTTAGATATATTAGATAACATTTACTTTTTTGATTCACTAAGATATTTTTATTTTACATATTAAAATTTTGGTTACTTTTGTTATTTTCATATAGTTTGATTTTTGTCTTAGATTTGTATATATATTTTAGTAAGATTATATGTATAATTTAGTATATGTTGTTTTGAGAATCAAAGAGTAAAAGTAAACTAAAGTGTTGATCGATTCAAAGATTCATAAATAAACATAACAATGATAATTAATTGTAATAGTTAGTTACTATATTTATAATATTATTTGAGAATTTCGTATTTATTTAGTAGTATTTTGAGTCATCTATAATTTATATGTATGAAAATATTACTATAAATGGAAATATGTTATTTTTTATTTACGACTTTGTATAAAAAAATTGGATTGGTCTAGTTGTGGGTATATTGTGTTATATTCCGTCAAATTCAGTATTACTATTTCTAATCTAATTCAACCAAATCATATTTATTATATTCATTGCATTAGTTTGGTTTTCATCTTAGATGTGTATATATTTATGAATTGGCTATTTGTAAATAGCCCAAGGACTATGTTAATTTTATAGGATTTAGTAGTTTGGTATATGTAAAGTTTCAAAATAAAATTATAAAAAATAAGTGATGATAGGTACAAAATTGCATAAAAACATAATTTATACATTCTAAAAAAGGAAGATTAATTCTTTACTTTAACATCAAGATTATTTTTCTAAACTTTCCTTTTTATGAAATCACATTGAATATAAAAAATATTTTCGTTTTAAATTTTATAAATATTTTCTTTATCATATATTTTATTTGAAAAATATAAAAGGGAACATAAAGAAAGAAAGAATATATTAAATTTTATTCATTAAAGATTTCTGAGTTTATGTTATTTAAATAACTTTGTAATAATTTGAAAAATAGATTGATTTAAATAAAATGCTTAATACTTTTAATATATATATTATGTTGTTTAAGATTATTTTTAAAAAGGAAGATTAATTCTTTACTTTAAAATCAAGATTATTTTGTGAACTTTCCTTATTATGAATTACACTATATATAAAAGATATTTTTGTTTTTAAAATATCTTTATTATATAGGTTATTTGAAAAAAGGAAACCTAAATTGAAAAAGAAAAATAAAATAAAATAAATATTTAATAATCATTAAAAGTGTTGTACTAATCAACCATCGTGAGAGTTAATAAGAACGTGACACGTAGGAGACTTATCAAATATTATTATAGAGATGCTTACAAAAATTAAAGGGCAATTCATCTTGTTTCCGCATCAAGTTCCTAAGGAATAAAAAAGACTAAAGAGTTACCGTAAGAAGCAAGAAACTGAACACCAATTTGTTATTTCCCTTCTCTACGTTGCCACCGTGAAAAGGACAAGATCACATCGAAACTTCGGAGCAAAAGAAACAAACTTCCAAACCTGTGGAACCGCCGCAACGAAGCTTTCTGTAAATGATGATTCAAAACATTCAGCTGAGAAGATCATCTTTCTTGTATAACTCATCTAAGTCCACGCTCACGTTCAAACCCGAGCTTAGCAACGCATTAACCATGGACGGAATGACAGATTGGCGCCTGATAATCTTCTTATCTTCTTCAGCTTGGGGCCTGATAACCTCCACAGGCCACTCATTGACCAGTTTCTTGAATTCGGTCGACACTGCTGATTTTTTTTGTCGTCACCATATGTCTGCAGAGTGAAAGACAAACACATCTTTGCAAAACTAAACTCTCTGAAAAGAAGGGATATAATATTGAGCCGAGGCTTTGGACTCACCTGGCAGATAAGCTGGATGACGGCAGCAGCTTCTTCAGGTTTACTTTCAAGTAGAAAACCCTGCGAAAAAGAGTAATATTGTGCAAGTTATGAAAGTAATAAACATGAGGAACAAGTAGAAAAGAGATGTGGTAACTTTTGCACAAGAAAAAGCAGTAGAAAGAGTGTGCTGATTGTATGTCTCTGATCTCAGTTTATCTACTTTCCACAACGACTCTGTATCCCCTGATAACAACATTGACATGACAGGTTGATAAATCCATCTAGTGTTCACAAAGCCATATCTTAAAGAGTACTTCAAGTGGCAATTCTTCTGTAGAAAAATCAAAAGTACCTCTGTTGGCAGCAAAGTCCATCCATACATCGAACGTGGTCTTCCTCAACTTAACTCCAGCTTTAGAGAACCTCTTTGAGTACTTTCCTTGTAAATCCCACTTATCTGTATTATGACAGATTCTGCAAAAAAAAAAAACCCCATTTTAAATGGGTTAATTTGTTGAATAACTATAGTGGAAGAAAATATTGGTTTTGTAGTAAGAGGGTAGAGAGAGATAGAAAAAAAAGGAAGGAGAGAGGGAAGGAAATGGTTAGTTAGTGAAATATAATTTTTTTGTTGATTATTGGTTCAAATTTCCCATTTTAAATCCACCTGTTGATAAGAAAGCGCATATAATGCAATGAGGGAAAAATGAACTTTTACCATACCTGAAAACTAAATCTGCTGTACCAGGTTGGAGAGGCAGGTCATTAGTTTTCAGGAGTGTCATTACTTCTTCCATGAGTTCAGATTTTTGTGCTCTAGTGCATATGACTGTGAAATCATGACAACTTCAATAGAAATCTATGCACAGAAGAAACAACCGAGAAAAATATTACTCCTTCCGTTTCTTAAAAAAAATGACTTCGACATTTTTCACACATATTGGACTGATAGTATTTGAGATAAATAAAACTATTTTTAAGACTAATGCAATTTGTAACTAATATTAAGATGAAAATAAGTTTAATTTGTATTGTAATTATAAAATGACTCTCTTTGTGTAACAATTAAAAAATGCTAAAATAACACATTTTAAGAAGCGTAGGGAGTATAAACATACCAATAGATGCTGTGCAGACGCAACACTGGGTGTTAAACCCAGAACATTATGTTTCCACAAAGCCTTCTTTCCTACAACCACAAAGAGCTGCATTAGCCACCTCCTAAGAAAAAAATAGCCATAGAAGAAATATTTAACACTAGGAGTACCAGAGTCAATTGCACCAACACGCACATGAATTCGAAGATTGGATAGTCTCTGCAATCCAGAAACACCAAATCTTAACCATTTAATGTTTAACAAGGGAGCATTGTTTTTTAAAGTAGTTACAAATCTACGGAGCTTCTGAAAAACTTCAAAGAGAAGATTAATGTCATCCTGACACTGACAGCTCTCAATCAACGACCACAGCCAAGCATTTGGAGGCATTGATCTCTTGACATTTACAGATTAAAGAATCTTATCATGCAGTTCCTTCACAGTTACTGCGCAGAAGAAAATGCAATGAGAAACCACTCTGGTAGTTTCAAGAATGACGTGATTCAAAAAAAAAGCAACCTGTAGGATCTCCCGCTTCAGAGGAAAAGCTTGAGCTAGGTATCAACAAGCTGAAAGAAGACGAGCGAGTATGCAAGCACCCTGCGAAACATCAAAGAATCTTAAGATATACCGTAGAGTAGTAACTACTTCACTAGAAACTTAAACAATTCAAAGAATATCTCAAAAGACAAGACATAGCTTAACTCATTTATCTCATCGTTAGGCTAAGACTGATATCATTTCTCGTATAAACAGATCCAAGTTTTGAATTTTCGAAATGGGCATGTGGAATTTTCGATAAAGAAAGTACCTTCTAGTACAGAGGGAGAAGGAGACGCATGATTCGGCCATTGGAAGGAAGGAGACGGATCTCGGATTAGCCTCCGGGATGATAATGGGTTTTAACAATCTAGCGATGATTCTACGAGAGTTCTGGAGGAATTGCATGATTCGTGATTCTACTAGTTAAACTGAGTCAAGCTGGGGGATTTTGTTTTTAAATTTTAACTGAGTCGAGTCGTCAGGTTGAGGAATTGAAAGGAGGACGATGACGCAGAAATTAGAAGAGTTAGGGTTTTTAGTTTTAGACCATTTTTTGCAAATAAAGGTCTCTCTATGTTAATCGTAATTAACTAGTTTACCCGTTACTTCACTTTGTATGCCAGCAACAGCAACCTTTTCCCCCCAACATGGTGACGTTTTCTTTAGTTAATAAATCAAAATTTTGTGACAGGTCCATATTGTTTCACTGGCTGAATCATTCACATATCTACATGACGTTTTCTTGTTTATATTTAAGCTAATTCTTGTTCAGCAAGTCCGTTGACTCGAAGTGATATAAGTTACCATTTTTCATTGATTTAGCATATTCCAGTTACTAGTTAGACCAATCATACCTGATACATGTTTTTCTGTAAAGTCAATACAAAACAAAAACGTTTATTTTGTTTCAAATTTCTTTGTGATAAATAACTGTTCTTTAATTTGTTTTCTATTTCCTCAATATCTTTTTTTTTTGTTTAGGGTAGCTTCCATGACTTTTAACTAAACAACCTTTATGTTCTATTAATAAGAAAAAAATGATCTTAAGTTTGTATTGAAAACTGGTGTCGCACTGTCGCCTAATGTTTGGAACACCGAAACAAACAAAGGAACCTTATTCTAGCAAAAGTGAATCGTAACGCAAATAAAAAACTGAAATTAGTTTATAGTTACCGTTAATCTCATTCAATAAAAATTCATCGAAAAAGCTTGCTATGTGTTTCTATCAACCTTTGATTCTTTGTCGTCACAGAATCAATTGATTTTAGTTAAGAGGAATTATAAAGAAATGGGTTGCGGACAATCAAAACACGATGTTGTTACGGGTAACACCACGACGGTCCGAAAACCTTTGGAAGCTGAATCAGTGAAGGGCCAAGAGAACGAGACAATTAAAAGACAAGAAAGCTGCCGGTGCAAGAAAACGAACGACATCTCAGCTGTGGTTTCTTCAAACCAGCCAAAAACCACCGTGGAAAATAATACCAAAAAACTGGAGGAAAAGAAAGCTGGAGGAGATTGTGGCGAGAAGCCGGAGGGAGAGACAAATGATGAACAGAAACATGAGGAAAAGGAAGCAACCACTTTGCCGTTGGTGACAGCGATAGTGTCGGAAAATATTTTGACGGAGGAAACCGTTAACGACGTAAATGAGAGCATTTTGCCTGTGGATGAACAAAAGGGTATGCAAATAATAATATAATCTAATTAAATGGTTTAGATGTTTTGCTGGCAAAAAAAAATGGTTTAGATGTTTTTATATTGTAGAGAATTATAAGCATATAGCCAAATTTGTATAAATTGAACGTAAGTCTTTCACAAATTTCATGTTTGTTATAACTCGATAACACGCTTTTATATCACGTTATTTTTTCTCACCGAAGCTATTTAAACAAATTAACCTTTTATTTTGTGGTGATTTCTTCATTTCCATTGCGATCTATTATGTTTAAAATTTTCAGTTTTAACGTCTAAAGTTTAACCATGCAAGTGTCAGATTGAGAATGTTCAAAATGATTTTCTGTGAAAAACAGATTTTTTTTTTTGTTTTGATCTTTAGTCTAAAACAGATTTGATCTAGAAATTAGAAACATAACGTAGATAATACTTAACGTTTTCCTCCGGAGGTGTATTGTGTACATGACATTGATGCATATGTTTCTTTTCTTGTTGAATAGCAGAAAAAGTTGATAGTGATACAATTGTAGAAGAGGAAAAAAGTACCGAAGATAAAACTTCTGGTAACGTTAACACTGAAATTCTACTTCCCGAGGTTGAAGAACCAAAACTGGATGTAGAAACTCCAATAACAACGGAGTCAGAAGTTCAAGAAGTTTTGACCAAAGAGGATGTAGAAATTGCTACCTCGGAAAATGTTGAAACCGAGTCCAAAGAAAACGATGACACTTTTATTTTGAAGGACGAAGATAAAGTTAATTTTGTAGAGAATGTAGCCGCCTCGAAAACTGTCGAAATTACATCCACAGAAAACGACGACACTTTTGTTTTAAAGGACGAAGATGAAGTCGATCTTATAGAGAATGTAGAGACTCCCGCCTCAGAAAACGAAGACACTCTTGTTATAAATGATAAAGCTGATCTTGTAGAGACTGTCCAAAGTGTGTCCGCAGAAAACGACGATACTCTTGTTTTAAAGGACGAAGATAAAGTTGATCTTTTAGAGAATGTAGAGACTCCCGCCTCAGAAACTGCATCTACAGAAAACGATGACACTTCTGTCTTAAAGGACGAAGATGAAGTTGATCTTGTCGAGAATGTAGAGACTGCTGCCTCAGAAACTGTCGAAACTGAGCCCACAGAAATCGATGACACTCCTATTTTAAAGGATGAAGATGAAGTTGATCTTGTAGAGAAAGTAGTCGAACATGTGTCTACAGAAAACGATGACACTCTTTATTTAAAGAAGGAAGATAAAGTTGATCTTCTAGCGAATGTAGAGACTTCC
The DNA here is from genome assembly GCF_000309985.2 of Brassica rapa. NCBI lineage: Eukaryota > Viridiplantae > Streptophyta > Magnoliopsida > Brassicales > Brassicaceae > Brassica > Brassica rapa. The sequence goes on from NC_024802.2 coordinate 9,870,732, forward strand.
GCCTCAGAAACTGTCGAAACTGTGCCTACAGAAAAAGATAACACTCATGTTCTAAAGGATGAAGTTGATCTTGTAGAGAATGTAGAGACTGTCAAAAGTGCGTCCACAGAAGACGATGACATTCTTGTTTTAAAGGACGAAGATAAAGTTGATCATATAGAGAATGTAGAGATTACAGGCACACAAAATGTCGACATTGTGTCCACAGAAAACGATAAAACTCATGTTTTAGAGGAAGAAGAGAAAGTTGATCTTGTAGAGGTATGAAAGTTCAGCTAATATACATTGTTTTATAATGGTAACTAGTTTGATATCATTATTACGAAGACCATTTAAGAAATCTCTTTCGAAATTTGTCATTTTTGGCGTTGTGTAGGGAAATCCGGCAAAGCAAGTTGAGGCGGCATGAAGAAAGCGTGTATATATAATATCAAGCAACTTCAATCTGTGTTACAAATACAATATGCACTACCGCACAGTCAAATATCTATTGGTTATTTATTTCTTCTATCTAAAAAATAAAAATTCAAAAAAATTTAATTTGGTTTATTTAAACCTCATTCTTTCCTACGTGTCATAAGAAGAGAAAAATCTCTACTTTATTATTTAAGATATATACTAGGTATGTTGTATAGATATTTTTATTTGTCCAATTTTTATTTCAAAATTATGTTGTATATATATTTTTTTAATCGTAATGTATATGTAATTCAGGGTGGAACGGAATGATTAATTGATAAAAAAAAGAAGGTAGGTAGCTGACTTATTTTTTTGTGTGGATGAAGTATATTTTTGTATTGTTGTTTTTTTGTGTGGATGAAGCTGTACGTGGAATTGTGAAGCATTTTTATTGATCCATGATGATGATAATGTCTATTAGGTTTAGTAGTAAAGATATATTGTAAGGAAATGGTGAATTGTATATAACAGCCTTGGAATTTGAAGTTTAAATTTAATTAGAAACTTAGCTTTATTATACTCTCACCGTATCATATTAAGTATCGTTTTAACTTCTTAATTTTGTTTTATTATAAGTGTCGTTTTATATTTTTAAAACAAATATTAAATGTTTTTTTCCAGTTTTTACCTTTACCTTTACCTTTAAATCATTGATTAATAAAATCAAACAAAATAATGTATTAGATAGGGGTAGAAGAGAAAATTTAATTATTTTTTAATTTTTATGCAACAACTTTAAAAAATACTTACAAGAGGGAGTATTATATTTATTTTAGGTTATTATTTGGTGGTTGTATATATATATATATATAAGATTATATGTTCTTAGATAATTGTGGCATATATGTTCTACTGTTTAGTTCATATTTATTTTAGGGGTTTCGGTGCTTCATGCTGATTTTTACTAATATTGTTATTTTATTTTAGTCGATGATATGATGAGATTTTATAAATCTAAAATGACACTGCAACCATAGGTAGTTATAATGTAAAAAATATATTGAGATAAATTTAATTTTAATATTTCTCTTACATCTATTTTCCTTCATTTCTTTTAAATGTTTTTGTTTTTAGTTGGCAAGAAAAAAATATATATGTTATTTTGATTCATAATTTTTTTAAAGAACAGATAACTATTCTTCAAAGTAATTTCATTCATGTTCTTCAAATGGGTTCAATGTATACTATTATTTGCGAATTAATTTTTGCATTCGAACTCTCATGTTAAAACTTTGATTGGTTAATGTCATTCTTAACCTTAACAAATTTTATTTATAATTTATTATATGATTTAAAACGAATTTTTATATTAATAATTTTATATTTATATGTTATATTAGATAATTGATTATAACTTAATATAATAAAATTATCTAAATAAAAAAATATTATTAAAAAGATAATTCTTATATATATTGTGTTGTTATCTGAAAATAGTATTTTTGAATGTAAAATTTTAAATTTAAAAATTAAAATTTAAAATAATCTAAAATTAAATATTTGTCAACCAAAAAAAATTTGTATAAAGATATTTTCTATTATTCTTCCAATATGTGAGTGTTTGTAAGATTTTAACACAATATATTTATTTTGATGAAAATTTTAGCATATGCAAATAATTTAATATTTGATTTAAACTTTTTGAGAACCCAAATAATAATTTCTCATGTTGGCTTTTGAATTATTAAAACATAAATGCTTTGAATGGTGACCAGAGAACGAAAGAAAACACTGAATTCCTTATCATTCTCAAAAAAAATCACCATTCACAAGGAATAGTTTTTCCTTCTTGTTCCTCCCCATTCTTTTTTTCGTAGAGAAATATAGAACAAAAACATTTCTTGTTAAATTTGATAAGGAACAAACATTCTTTTTCATTCCTGCAATTTTATTCTTATATGTTCATTTTCTATTCGTTCCTCGTGTTCCCGAAAAGGTTACCAGTCGGAGCCAAAGTAATAAATATTCATAAACCGTATTTCTGTAACCCCCAACCGTTAATGGATGCATTGCCTAATTTACCGAGAGTGCCTATCATTGGACTGGCTAAGCATCAAGCTCACCCGTCTAAACTGCAGTCATCACAATGTCTCCGACTAAAAGTAGAAGGCAATGAGACACTGCCGTCTCAGCTGCTTTCCTCCATTGCTCACACTAATCCTTCACTTTTGTTAGGTTAGCTTCCGTGTCTTTTGTGTTTGTAGTTTCTACTTTCTTCTCAATTTCACTTCTCAGACTCTGAGACTCTATCTATTCATCAAACTCACTCACTTCTATTAAATCTGTATTAAGCTTCTTTAAATTGCCCACATTTTCATTTTCTTGTGTCTTATCTATCCATTACCCCTTTGTGCAAAATCTATGCTTCAACTTTCCTCATCTTAGTAGCTTGTTTCTGCTACTCCAACCGCAGAATTCAATTGGCTTATCTCTTTCCTCGCAAGAATTCATACGTTCTTTCCAGAGTTTCCATTTCCACTGCTGATAATAAGTCCTTTATGTTTGCTCTTTCTTCCTCGAGCTATCTAACACCTTTCTCTAAGTATTTAGATTTTTGTATCTCAGAGTCAGTCTCAAAAATCATAACTTTCTTATGTATATATAGAACCAAAATTTTAGAGATTTTAGCCACACTACAACGTGATCATGTGTAGAAGCTATCTTCAACCTCTACCAAGTTCTCTGTCCAAGAGAAAATAAAAAGGTAAGATATTTCAAAACTTTAAGTTGAAAACTTAGCCAGCATGTGTGTTAGTTATTATTTTAGCTTATGGTGGTTTTACTTGTTTGGTTGGTTAGATCTTGTGAAAAAATTGATATCTAACAAAAAATTAATAATATCATACAAGTGAAACACAATTAAAAATGAATACAATGTTTATAGATTATGCATTAAAAATTATTTAAAAATTAATATTTTATTATGAAAATTATTACAGAACAATATATTTAAAAGTATTCTTCAGTATGTTTGATTTTTCATAATCTTGATGCCTCAAATAAAGTCTTGGAAAAAAGTATCTGAAAAATAAGATAGAGTTATGAGAAAAACATAAGATAAAAAGTTAAATCATATTTTAGTAGACTTTTTACTAAGTCTACGTAAAGTTATTGTTTAGTAGACTTTAGTTGAAGTCTACAATAATGGAAAGGAAAGTTTTCATATCTAAAAATGTACATTTAGAAAATTTGAAAATACTTTGTTCTCAAAAATATTTCAAAAATAGTTTTTTTGTCATCTTTGTAACAAAGCAAAAATATAAAGTATGAATCTATAAACTTAGTTCATTGTAAACACAAAATATCTTTTTAATGAATATATGTAAAGCTTACTTTTTTGGGAAGATGATTTGAAAACTTTAGAAGAGAATACCTGCAAAATAAGATTAAATTATGAAAAATAAGATAAAAATTAAAATCATATTTTAGTAAACTTCTAATGAAATATGCTTAAAAGTCAAGGCTATGAGACTTCATTTGAAGTTTACCAGCCATAAGTTTTAAGTAGACTTCATTTGAAGTCTACTCTATAAAAAAAAAATAGATCTGAAAATATATACATTAAAAATATGAAATAAGTTTAAATATAAAAAACTTGTAAAAATATAATTTAGTAGAAAAAATATTAATAAATTAAAGACATAGAATTTTAATATATAACTTTATTTAAATATAAATACTAGAACACATATTTAAAATCTATAGATGTAAACCTTACATTTTTGGGAGGAGAAGAGAACAACTATGGAAGAAAATACCTTCAAAATAATATAAAATTATTAAAAAACATAGAAAAAAATTAAAGTCATATTTTTGTAAACTTCCAATGAAGTCTGCTTAAACTTTTTGTGGTTTAGTAAACTTCATATGAAATCTACCAACTTTAGTAAACTTCTTTAGAAGTCTACACTGTCTGATAATTTTCAGATCTGAAAAAAATCTATACATTTTGAAATGTGAAAATAATTTTAAATCTGAAAATACTTTACAAAATAGAATTTATAAGATAAACTAGTAGCAAATTATAAACTAGTAGCAAATTAATGCACAGAGCTTGATCTATAAATTTATTTGAATATAAACATATAAATACATATTTAAATTCTATTAATCTAAGACTTAAATTTTTAGAGGAGAAGATGAAATCCATGAGTGATAATACCTACAAAAAAAAAGATAATAAAATAACATAAAAATACACATTTAAAATCTATATATCTAAAACTTACATTTTTTAAAGGAAAAGATGAAAACCATGAATCATAATATCTAAAATGACAAGATAATATTGTGAGAAAGACTTGAGAAAATTTTAGAGAGAAAGAAGAGAAATGAGAGAGCTTTAGAAACAATTGAGAGAATTTTAGAGTGAAAAGAGAGAGTTTTAAGAACTTGTGGAGCCACTTTAGAGAGAGACTGTATAAATTTTGTTTATATAGGGAGACAAAAATGTAAATAGGCTAAAATTTAGGACACTGTAGACTTCTTTTGAAGTCTACTAAAATTAAAATTTTGGATTAGATTTTACTGTAACATAGTAGACCTTTTTGTAAGTCTACTATAATAATTTCATTATTGTTGTTTATTCTTCATTATTTTAATAATTTTAATATATGATTTATTAAATTTATTTCTTTATTTTTTAATAGTTATAGTATATGAATTCACAGAAACTTAACTTAGTTTAAATATAATGATTTTTTGTAAAAAAAAGTTGTAAAATATAGACTGAAAAAGACGTCTTCAGATAAATATACTTTATTGTAGGTCTACGAAACCCTAAACCACAAATCTCAAACCCTAAATGTTTTGCTTGATAATCAAAAAGTCTCAATTATACAAAATCTAAACTATTAAACATTAATATGCAGATTTAAGTTAATAAAACAAAAAAAAAGAATCTAAAATCTAACCCTATGAAATCAACCACTAAAAGACATAACATGTTAGAACCTTTTGTTTCTAAACTATGAACATTGTCTAACACATAATAACCAAATTAGTATATATTTTCAATATTGTTCAATTATATGAAATTTTAATTTATTTACTTCATATTATCCATTATATTGATGAGTAGTTAAAAATATCACAATAATTATTTTTATACATTTTCTAAATTAAATTATTAGATCAAATTAGAGTGTAGACTACAAAATAAATCTATAAGGTAGACTTCGTAGGAAGTCTATTTATATGTAGACCTCTTTTATTACGTGTAGACTTCCGAATGATAGAAACGTAAAATACATTTCTGTTTTTTTGTTTGGTCATAAGGGTTAAGTAGTACTTTCACTATCCTATTAGGTTGGTTTTACATTTGACTGAAAGTGGGGTACACTTTTAGGTTTGACTTGAATATTTGAGTTGGTTTTAGCAAATGTCCCTTAATTTTGAGAGATTATGATTTGAGAACTTTAGTTTTTGAGTTATTTTTCTAGAGTAATAAGAGTTGAGTTCTTATTCACTGATTCGCAATCCCGGTTTATTTTTGTATGTGACTGGTAACCATCGTAGTAACAATAAGAACGGATAGGAAAATTGATTAGAAATAAAATTTTAGAAATAATGAGAAATGATAGTATCTTATCAAAATTAATAAACAAATTGATTTGTTATATTAGTCTCTATAAACAAAAGAATGAAGAGGAATGAAAAAAGAAAACATATTCCTTATGAATGGTAAAAAGTTTAAGAAATATTAAGAAACGTAGTGTTTTTTCTCGTTCTCTTGTTCACCGTCACACCCAAAAACAATAATATCATCTAAATTTAAGTAGTACTATGCTTAATCTCGTCACCGGATCTGTGACATGAACAACAAACATTAGAGTGAAAATGCCGGACAATATTTTCAGGTTTCTAGAATTAGCCCGAAGACAGACTCCGGAAGATCTAAGAGGCGAAGCAAGCGTGGCAAGGTCCTGGTCAGGCTATGACTCAGAGGAGTCCTCTCCTTTTGACGTCACAATATCATTTCCTTCTTGGTCATCAACCTTATGTGCTACGCCTTAATGGTTATTGATTCCAACTTTGGGCTTTTTTAAGCAAACCCATCACAACATCCTTAAGCAGGAGCCCAAAAAATGATGTTACTCCGCCAACTTTCAACACTACGTCCATCAAACTCATAATTATTGGACCACAATCACAAAACTATAACCACCTCACTTTCTTGGCACAGAAGCCATTCGAATCTTTTTCTAAAAATGAGCAAACTTCAAAATGAAAACTGGAGGCGAAACAATAACACCAACGTTAACCTTAAATACCCATTAAATTTATAAAATCATGAATAAAACTCGGCCCAAATGTTACAATAGCAACACACATTCTATACATATTATTCCTCGCCTATGATACAGAATAACATTTGTACCAAGCCACCACAGAGAGATGTACTTCAAACTCAGAACACTGTTTCAAGGAAGTAGATCAGTTGAAGAATATTATAAGGAGATGGAAACCCTTATGCTGAGAGCTGACATACAAGAAAACAGATAAGCAACAATGACCAGATTCATGAATTGTCTAAACCGAGACATTATGGACAGATTTGAAGTTCATCATTATGTTCAAATTGAAAAGCTTATGCACAAGGCAATTATGTTTGAACAACAGTTGAAAAGAAGAAGGTACAAGCCTAGCTATGGAGCCACACTACAAGAAGGATGAAAAGACCAGAGAATCCAAATGATTCTCCAAGCCTAAAGTGGAGAAACAAAGTATTGAAGGAAAGGAAGTAGTCACTGCATCAAAAACCAGAAACATACAGTGCTACAAGTGTAAAGGTTATGGACGCTATGCCAGTAGCTGCTCCAACAAAAAGGTAATACTCATCAGAGAAAATGGAGAAATTGAATTAGAGGAAGAGGAACAATCTGAGTCTGAAGAAAAAAAGGTGAAAATGCCAGCTTGTGGAGAATTACTTGTCGCAAGAAGAACACTGAATCTGCAATCCAAGACTGTTGGAGATGAGAAAAAAGAGAATCTTTTTCATACTCGCTGTATGGTTCAAGGCAAGGTGTGCAGTTTGGTTATAGATGGAGAGAGTTGTACCAACGCTGCAAGTGAAACCATGGTTGAGAAATTTGGTCTGAATATCATGAAAAGACCAATATCCTACAAGTTACAATGGCTTAATGATAAAGGAGAGCTGGAGGTGAAACACCAAGTCAAGATACCATTATCTATTGGGAAGTATGAGGATGAGATATTGTGTAATGTCTTACCAATGGATGCTGGACACATACTGCTTGGAAGGCCTTGGCAATCCGATAGAAGAACTCTTCATGATGGTTTCAAAAACAAATACTCATTTGAGTACAAGTTAAAGAAGACTGTCTTAGTTCCTTTAACACCGCAAGAAGTCCATCTCGATCAGATATCTTTGAAGAAAAACAAAGCTTCATCAAAATCAAAGACTAAACAACCTGCCAATCTTTTGCTTCGGCCAAAGGGAAGTTCTTTACCTCACTTGTTGTTTGTTTTTAAAGAATGTTTAAACGTAACAAAGCCAGTGCAGGATCTTCCTAACAAAATACATATGCTTTTGCAGGAATTCAAAGATATCTTTCCAGAAGAGGCTCCACAAAAATTGCCACCTATCAGAGGAATAAATCATCAAACTGATTTTATCCCAGGAGCTTCACTTCCAAACAAGCCAGCCTATAGGACTAATCCTTTGGAGACCAAGGAACTACATCAACAAGTAACTGAGCTCATGGAGAAATGTCATATTTGTGAGAGCATGAGCCCATGTGCAGTCCCAGTCTTGCTTGTCCCAAAGAAAGATGGTAGCTGGAGAATGTGTGTTGATTGCAGAGCCATCAACAATATCACTGTAAAGTATGGACACCCCATTCCTAGATTAGATGATATGCTTGATGAGTTGCATGGTTCTAGCATCTTTTCTAAAGTTGATTTGAAAAGTGGAAATTACCAGATTAGAATGAAAGAGGGTGGTGAGTGGAAAATTGCATTAAAAATGAAACATGGGTGATATGAATGGTTAGTGATGCCATTTGGGCTGACTAATGCACCTAGTACTTTCATGAGACTAATGAACCATGTTCTTAGATCATTTATAGGTCATTTCGTTGTGGTTTACTTTGATGACATACTGATCTACAATAAAGACTTGAATGAACATATTGAGCATCTTAAAAAGGTTCTAGAAGTGCTTAGAAAGGAATCTTTGTTTGCTAACTTAAAGAAATGTACTTTTGGAGCAGATAACCTTGTCTTTTTAGGTTTTTTTTGTGAGTGCAGAAGGTATCCAGGTTGATGAAGCAAAGATCAAAGAAATCAAAGAATGGCCAAGCCCAAAGACAGTTGGTGAAGTGAGAAGCTTCCATGGTCTAGCTGGATTCTACAGGAGATTTGTTAAGGATTTTAGTACTTTGGCCGCACCACTGACTGAAGTAATCAAGAAAAACGTTAGGTTCAAGTGGGAACATGCACATGAAGAAGCATTCCAAGCCTTGAAAGAGAAACTCACCAATTCACCAGTTCTTACTCTTCCTGACTTTTCTAAAACATTTGAAATAGAATGTGATGCATCTGATGTTTGTGTAGGTGATGTGCTTATGCAGAAGAAGAAATCTATAGCTTTCTTTAGTGAAATATTCGGAGGGGATAATCTGAACTATCCAACGCATGACAAGGAGCTCTATGCGCTTGTGAGGGCTTTGCAAACATGGCAACACTATCTCCGGCCTAAAGAGTTCATCATTCACACTGATCATGAGTCTCTCAAGCATCTCAAAGGAAAACAGAAACTGAAACAAGAGACATGCTAGATGGATTGAATTCATAGAGACCTTTCTCTATGTGATCAAGTACAAGAAAGGTAAGGAAAATATAGTTGCTGATGCACTATCTCGAAGGTATGTTCTCTTAAACACTTTTGAAACCAAATTACTTGGGTTTGAGCATATCAAAACTTTATATGCCACTGATGCTGATTTTAAAGATATATATGCTTCTTGTGAGAAGTTTGGTCGTGGTAAATACTTCAAAAATGATGATTTTCTCTTCTTTGAAAATAGACTATGTGTGCCTAACTCTTCTTTGAGAGAATTATTTGTCAAGGAAGCTCACGTAGGTGGACTTGGAAGATATATAGGCGTGGCTAAAACATTGAATGTAATGCAAGAACACTTCTTTTGGCCACATATGAGAAGAGATGTAGAAAAAGCTTGTGAAAGGTGTGCCACTTGCAAACAAGCTAAGTCCAAAATCCAAAATCATTGTCTGTATACTCTTTTACCCATTCCTTTGCATCCATGACATGACATCTCAATAGATTTTGTTGTTGGGTTACTTACGACTAAAACTGGAAAAGATTCAGAGTTTGTAGTTGTGGATAGATTTTCTAAGATGGCTTATTTTATTACATGTCATAAGACTGATGATGCTGTGAATATTGCTAGTTTGATGTTTAAGGAAATTGTTAGACTTCATAGAATTTCTAGGATAATTTTTTTTCTGATAGAGATACCAAGTTTCTTAGCTTGTTTTGGAAGACCTTGTGGTCTAAGTTAGGGATTAAACTGTGTTTCTCTACTACTTGTCATCCACAGTCTGATGGTCAAACTGAAGTTGTCAATATAACATTGTCTACCTTATTGCATACATTGATTAAAAAGAACCTTATAACCTCAGAAGAATGTTTGCCTCATGTAGAATTTGTTGATAATCATGCTAAGCATTCTGCATCTAAGTTCTCTCCATTTGAAATTGTCTATGGTTTCAATTCTTCATCACCTTTGGATCTAATGCCTTTACCTTTGAGTTAAAGAGTTAGCTTGGATGGACAAAAGAAAGCTGAACTTGTTAGGCAGATACATGAGAAGGCACATAGCAATATAGAAAACAAGACCAAGCTGTACGCTAAGCAAGCTAACAAAGGAAGAAAGGAGATGATCTTTGAAGAAGGAGGCTTAGTTTGGATATACCTGAGGAAAGATAGATTCCATAATGAAATAAAATCTAAACTCATGCCTAGATTAGATGGTCCTTTCAAAATCATCAGGAAGATCAACAACAATGCCTATCAACTGGATTTCCAAGGTAAGTATAATGTAAGTTCAAGATAGAACAACTTGTACCAGAACATAAGGAAGTCAAATAATGCGACTCGGTGGATGCTACAAAATGGATGCGACCCCGTGAATACAACTCTGTGGATGCGACTGAATCGAAGCAATCCAATGGATACAATTTTGTGGATGGAACTGGGTGGATGCAATCCCGTAGATGTCATTTTGACGATTAAAATGTACCACTTGGTCTGATGACTAGGTCTAAGCAAGCAAGGTTCCAGCAAGCTATTCACCAACTCCTACACACTATCCAGGGCAGTGTAGAGTGTACTGATCCAACCACACTGGTTTTGATTCAAGCCGCCTAGCTCATTCATCAAGAGAGGTGTTGTGACTTGCACTCTTTTCCTTAGTTTGGTTTTGTCCCACTGAGTTTTCCAAACAACGTTTTTAATGAGGCTTGGACACAACATTACACATGAGCCTCTTGATGAAACCATGCTCATCTCTCTTCCAATTTTTGTCCATGAAGAGGAGTCCAGAAGTCTATTTTTAAATTTGAGCTTTAGTCTTTGTTTGGATTAATTAAGTTGTGTGTTTCCAAGAAGTTGTGCATGTACAGTCTTCTTCTCTTTATATATCTGGTCGAAAACTCAATAAGAATCATCAAACTCTTTTCTAATAAAAATTCTCTATGAATCTTGTTTGATCAAGATTGTCTAGTGTATTTCGGATCTTTGATTCTTACATTGCAAGCAAATCCTTGATAGTCCAAGAGTCATTCCGCAACTCTTAGAAATATCATCTCAATCTACTGTTTATTTAATCATCATAATCGTTGGAGAGCATTCATGGACATGATCATCTTATCCAGGATCACTTCAATAAATATAGTGCAATATATGATCTTCGTACACAGATGAAATTACACAAAAATACCACACGTTCTAAAATAAAAATGCTCCATGAGTTGGATAAACTACTAGCTTTCAACAAAATTTCAATAAAAGAATTATTTGTATCCATTTCATTCAAGATAGCACTAAATGTGTTTTTCCCAACAATCACGTTTGCAACATTTTCTTATTAAACCAAGTTTTTGATTCCCTATTTTCTTGTTTTAAACTTAAACCAGTAGTATTTTTTTTATTGATGAATCTGGGGGTATTCCGGGCCTATGGAAAGGCCAAGACTAATCTACAAGGGAAGGTGCAGTCCATGAATAGATCCTCTCTCCGGGTATTCAAATGGGCCGAAAGCAATAGCCTATATCCATGTTAGGTGTTCACGAAGAATGTGACTTAGTTTCGCATAGCAGATGGATCGAACTTGAAACGTGTTGGCCTCCCAAACTCTTTTCCTTACCACTTGACCACAAGCTCCCCTTTACCAGTAGTATTTTTGTTTTGCTAAAATACTTTATTAGTGGTTATACTTAATTACTTTTTGAAAAATACAAAAACAATGTGACAGGATGGTATGATCATGATTCATGAGGGTATATGATGCAACGACGAGACATTCCCAAGGACAATAAGCAGGCTTGTAGCTCATGGCATTATCTACCGAATAAGGACTGAGCGAAATAATAGACTTCCATCGCCTACTCTCCGCCCCACACTCAAGGTAATTAATCACTAATAATTGAAAATGTAATGCTCGCAATAAATTAAAACGCAAAGAATATGGTGATCTTATGTTAATTATTAAATTTTATCGTTTATCGTTATCCTTTTTTGTAGTGAATTATATTTCTAATTTTTAACCATTTTTTCAAAATGCAAATATGAATTGGTAAGATATCATTGGTTAAATAAACCTCAGAGGTGAACCTAAGAATTTCTCTTATACAAATCTGTCTCACATATGACAATGACTAAGTCCAACTCTTACTAGGTTATAACACTCTTCCTCATTTTTATTCTCTTTTTGGCAAGGGAGAGTCTGCTGCAATCTCTCTTTGTAATATTTAAATTAACAAACATTCTCATTATTATGAAACAAATTAATACTTTTTGGAGAATTTTCATGTTTACCACTTTCTTAGTACCATTATTTATATTTACCACCACTAAAGATATATTTTCAAAAATACATTATTCATTAAGTGGCAAAAGACTCTTATACTCGTATTCTCTCTCTATATATAATAAATAATTATTTAAATAAATAAAAAATATTTTTTATGTTTTTGGATTATACTTTACCAAATTCGAACTTTTTTCTAATTTTTCTTTTATTTTTTTCGATTTCTCTTTTTCTTTTCAAAATATCTTTTTGAAAATAAAAAATTATTTTTGAAACTATTTTTACTTTTTTTTATAATTTCTTATATATTTATTAGAATTTTAAATTTCACATTCCAATTTTACCCCACTCTTCAACTCTAAACCCTAAATTTATATTAGTTAACTCTAAGGTTATAAATGTATTTTACATTTTATTAAAAATGAAGGTAAAAATATTTAGTGTAAACATGAAAATTAATACTATGAATATGGTATTTCTGGCAATTTCCCTACTTTATTTTTTATTAAAAAACAAATTAATACTTACCAAAATAGTTCATGAGGTTATAAAATTAGAATCGATATGTGTTCTTGATTGTTGTACGCACGTAAGACATGCACGAGCTGTAAATACGACCACATTGTAATTTGGTAATATATGAATAACGACTCTTCGTATAATGTTGGGCCACCTTCCATCCTGCAGTACAACAAAAGAAGGAAAAACAAACGCAAAAACTTATTGTTCCATTTGGGCGTTATCGTCATGGAATAAGATCGAATATTAGCAACGTCAATAATCTTACCAAACTTACATTTATTTCCAGTATCGATGTATGATGAAAAGTTCGTGAGAATAAATGTTTTCATGGTTGGTTAAGAGGCCACGCAATCCTCAACACAACAAAGTTAAAAGATTATTCTGGAGATATTGATCTACGATCTCGAGTCTTCACCAAGAAGAGTTCTACGTTTATCATGGATATGTGTGTATGACAAAGGGTAAGCTTTAACTAAGGTTTTGAAACTGTGTCACATGTAGATCTCGTTTTGGCTCACAAAAGCCTCGTTATAAATAAATTGCATTACAATAATTTTATTTAGGCAGGGCCAAAAAACACCAGAACCGAAGAATCGAACCATAATCGAAACAAAATACCTGAATCGGAAGTCGGGCCAAAACCCTAAAATATCCAAATGATATCACATATTTCTATCCAAAACAACCGAACCAAACCGAAACCAAATCGAGAACATAACATGTACCTAAATATATAAAAATATTAGTAACACATATCTATAACATAACAAAAAATATATATATAATTATTTTATAAAAGTTTATAATTTAAAAGTTTATAAAAGTATCCAAAAATATTTGAAAGAAATTAAATTAAATTAAAGTATCCAAACTACCTAAAATATCAGGATATTTTTATCTGAAATATCAAACATAACCCAAAATATCATATATTTTTATCTGAATCATAATAGTTATTCGATATTTTAATCCAAAACACCAAATATTTAACCCAAATTATCCAAACTATCCGCTATCCGAAGTAACCGAACCGGAACCTGAATCAAATAGAAATGATTTTTAGGCATTTTCTGGTTTCTAGTTTTACTATCCGAATCGAACCTAAAACTATCCTAATCGAACTGAAAATTGGTCATGTAGTAAATAGATCTTTTAGCCCCTTAGCCGAATTAACCGATATCTAAAATACCCAAATCATACTGAACCGATACTCGACCTAGTTTTATCTATGAATTGATAAGACAGAGCATCATAAAGCACAAATTTTTGTAAATGGTCAACACACAACACATGTCCGAATCCAAATTTTTCTGGTTAATACAATATTACAATCAAACGTTAGATCCCTTGGGTTTTTTGAGATCCAATGGGTCCGAACTTTCTAATTTTGAAAAAAAAAAATGAAAGTTATGCACTATGCATGCAGTATCACATTAATTACTAGTACTTAATGGTTCAAAGATCCTTGAGCATGACCAAACTTTTCTATTGAGCTGAAAGATTTTATGAAGTTGAAAAACAGATACGTGGAATTCTTAGTTGTTTTTGTTCTTCGTTCGAAAAATGTTTCGTCTGATTCATTAGTTAAAATAACAAAAAAATTTTATAGATAATTGTATTACATTGATTATTTTTTTCTGGTATGATTTTCCAGACTATCTCAAGCTTGAGTAATAAAACAACTGTCTGAAGAAACAAAAATTAAGTTTACTTAATCTGGTAAAATATATATTTAGACGTTCAAAATATATGGCCGTACTATGAAGACATGACTTGATTCTTCCGTAGCAAATATTCCTCACATTTTATATTTTATGTACGTTTTACCGAAGAACTTATAGTTTATTCTTTTCGCTGTGAAATATACTCCCACTATTTTAATATTCATTATTTAAAATGTGCTCTCTATTTAAAATTCTAGATTTCGGGATAAAGTGAATTCTCTAGAAAAAGTGCTACATCAAACACAATATGACAGCTTTACGTACCTTATATAAATGACCCTTATAGACCCTTCAATGCATCAAACACGGAAACTCATCAGTCACTTCTTATCTTCACCCAGAGACATCAAGCTCCCTATTATAAGTTCTTCAACTTTCCAATAGTCATCATCCCTAGTATATCTCTTATCTCAATCAAGACACTCAGTTTGATACTTTGCGGCTTCCAAAACTCTTTCACATTATAACATCAATGGAGAAGCTACAGAAGATGATTTCCGGAAAGTCGGTAGTTATCTTTAGCAATAACTCTTGCTGCATGTCTCACACAATCAAGACTCTCTTCTTAGACTTTGGCGTCAACCCGACGATCTATGAGCTAGACGAGATCAGCAGAGGAAAAGAGATTGAGAAAGTATTGGCTCAGCTCGGCTGCAGCCCAACCGTTCCGGTGGTGTTCATAGGAGGGCAGCTCGTTGGTGGAGCCAATCAAGTTATGAGTCTTCATCTCAATCGCTCTCTCGTTCCGATGCTTAAACGCGTTGGGGCTTTGATTTAAATATAAACTTAATTAAACGTACTTTAATCATCTATAATGTACTAGACTAGTCAAAAACTGACAATAGCACAATACATGTATGAATCAATTAAAATAATAATATGAATGTATGAATATGTTTCTCTTGTCTATCTAAGTTTTTTTTTTTTTTGAAAAATCTATCTATCTATCTAAGTTTTTTAAAAGATAGTTATATGGGGATACCTATTTTGTTAATGTGGGGTTATACTTATCTTATAATAAAATCAGCTAATGTTGGATTTCTAACTTTCCATGATTATATTTATAATAAAATACATACATGCATGAATTTTAGAAAAAATCAGATGCGGTAAAGCACATGTAGGCAATTTATGCCCCAATCCGCTTATTTGCACATGTTCCAATATATATGAGAAAGAGGTGAGACAATAAGCTGAATATCAGCAGGTAATGTAGTAAAGTAAACAACTAACAGTCTAACAATGTAGAAGGCTATTGTCTCACCTCTTTCTCATATATTGGAACCAGTGGTAGATCCAAGAATGCATTTAAGAGGTGTCAAAAATACACAAAGATGTCAACAGTGAGTTTTGAGCTGGAGGTTTGGAGGTGTCAACATGGGACTTTTTCCGGCAGAGCTGCTAACTTTTCAATGTTTTAAAGAACAAATTATTATTTTTACTGACTTAAGGGTGTCAGCTGACACCCTATTAGATACCCTATTGGATCAAGTGGATCCGCCTCTGATTGGAACATGTGCAAATAAGCGGGTTGGGGCATACACACTTTTAAGGCGAAACCGTTGTTTATGTTAGACTATTAGTTGTATACTTTACTACGTTAGCTTTCTATACTTGCTACATCAGTCGATTGCAAGATATTAAAGATATCAAACCATAAATTTTATACACATAGTACAAACTGTATTCTTCACGTTTCTCTCTCTAACCTAAAACGCTCTCCATTTTCTCTTCAAAAACTCGTAGCGTTCAATAATGGCAACTAGCTTCAGCCTAGATCACGAGGCACTAGATTGATGTTTAATCTGAACTTGGTACGTACTCAAAATTTGCACAAATTTGATGATGAGTTATTTGAAAGACGTTTATTGATGATCAAGAAGACAATTACAAGAGAACTATAAGAATTTATGAGATCTAGGTCAAATAGGCAAGAACAAGCAGATCAAAGTAAAACCCTGATTTCTGTGCCAAAAAGTATGTATTTTTGCAAATGGACTTCTCGGTCCTCAACCATCTCTTTATATACAAGTCCTGTTTCTTTTTTCCTTTAAGTCTGTCTAAACTTATGCCGACATCAAATTAGCTGTGTGTCAACTTCAACTGATCTGGGCTGAGTTATGTTTATTCGATGGGCATTATCTGAGGGATGTAACCCATCCACAACAATAAGTCTCCCCCAGATCATTGTGAGAGGCGAACTCGATCTCATGAATTTATAAAGTGGGTTTTGCGAATAAAGAACTCGGTGCATGTCTTCCAAGAAAATTGGAATTTACATATTGGCAATCGCATGGAATCCGACAGTTTAATTTTGAACCATATGAATCCTGGTTTATTTCTAACCACTTGTTTAATCCTAAATCTGACCCCGATATAGCAAAGAATTGGAATCGTTTCCCCAGATATGTCGAGAATCGTATCGCCCCCTTAGGAATTAGACCTTCTGATTATGTCTCCACGTTTGCTGCCACCATGAATTTCTCGAGATATATCTTCAATTCTTAGATGCTTGAGAAAGGGAAAGTAAATAATTGTCTCAAGTCCTGATCAGGACATCTCTGACGGATCTAGTTCAATTGATGATCGGATTAGGACTCACCAGAGAACCTTAAGAGACACTGCCGGTTTAAGTTTTGAGCAACGGCAATTAATTCTTCATGCGAAACATACATTTATAGCTTATGATGATGATCAAGAGGCGAGAGATGATCATTCTGAAGAAGTTTTGGTCTGTGATTCTGAAAAATGAAGAAGGGATCCTATACCTCTTAGACAATCTGTATATCCGGTCTTGTTATAGTAAAGTATTGAAGTTTACCCACCAAGCTGTGGAAGTAGGTGGGGTTTGTGAAGAACTCTTCCTGATGTGGAACTCTAAAGAGCTGAAGTGGTAATTGTGTGGGCATGGGAGTGCAGTCTAACATTGATGCTACTTGAAAAAATTATGTAGTGTATTTGTCTTTATTGAGGAACAGACCCGTATGAGTGAAGAAAGCTTGTATCCCAAAAAATAGCTCAACTGCCCCAAGTCTTTCATTCCAAAATTCTTTTTCAGACATATGTGAAGCTTCAGGATCAGAGATGAATTATTGCCTTTCAACACCATGTCCTCCACGAGAAAAAAGAGGAACATAATTTCATTGTTTCGTTGGCATACAAAATAGTGAAATATCTCATGTGTCCATGATTCTGATTGGTGCATCTCGAGAAAAAGAACATGGGATGTCCCTAATCATGTATATTATAATGTTGAGACAAAAGAAACCCTAATGAATGAAGATAATTTAACATTTTAAGTCTATAATTTTCCAAAATGAAGTGATACATGATGGTATATGTTGGTAGAAGACATATATCCTGAGAAATATCATGATAAATCAACTAATTATGAAAACAAGACTGATATAATGGATGTTTGATTTAATTCAGGTTCCTCTTGGGCTGGTTTATTTGGTAAACATGAGGATCTTAGTTTCCCTGCATATGTGTATTTAGAAGGTACTGATAAGCATCATGTATGGTTGTAGAGCTCTTTGTTAACAAACATCACAACAAAAGGAAAATCTCCCTATTCTACCGTTATAACACATGGTTTTGTACTAGATGAGAATGGTACGAAAATTAGCAAGTCTTTGGGTAATGTGGTTGACCCACATATGCTCATTGATGGACGGAAAACTAAAAGTACGTGTTGGGATTCGTCAGAGACTTCGTCAAGAATTAGCAAGTTTTTGGGTAGTGTGGTTGACCCAAATATGCTCATTGATGGACGGAAAACTAAAAGTACGCATTAGGATTCGTCATATTAGGAAATGAAAATATCACTTTTATGGAGTTTTAGAAGCTGAGATGACCCTCGAAATATTACTTTCATGGTTTATGGAAGTTGGAAGTATTTTGGAAATATTTCTAATAGGTTTATGGAAAGTGGTGAATGCCCTAATCCAACTATGTTAATGTAATAGATTCCTACTATATAAGAGGAGCTCGTGCGTACTCTTCTCTCTCGTCAAGAAGCCTATTGTAAGCTTGTAAGAGAGAGAGAGAGAGAGGGAGAGAGGGAGAGGGAGAGGGAGAGGGAGAGAGAGAGAGAGAGAGAGAGAGAGAGAGAGAGAGAGAGAGAGAGGTTATATATCTTTGTAGTTATAATGAATTGTTTCTTGTCAGGCCCGACAGACGTAGCCATTCTAGGTAAACTATGGGTAAACAATTATTTGTGTCCATCTTCTATATTTTCCGTTTTATTATTTTATTCTCCATTATTATACAAGCTTATACTTTCTAACATACATCGGCGAGTTTGTCAAAGAGGAGTTATTCTTGGGTTCACCCCCTAGGGTGAACCTCTAGGTTCACCAACCAATAGTATTTGGTTATTTGATATTTGATATCTTTTAAAAAAAGAAACAAAATAATAAGAAATTAAATTTATATTATATCATTAAATAAAAATATAAAAACACCTAAAAAATATCAATAATTGCAAAATAAAAAAACTAATATCGTCAACGCCGTCAGTACAATACTAAACTTTAAACCCTAAACCCTTGCGTAAATCCTAAAACTTTGGATAAATCTTAAACCCTAAAAGATATTAAAATGAAATTTTAATAATACTTAACCATAAATCCTAATCACTAAACCCTAAACCCTTGGGTAACCCATGAACCCTTGAATAAATGATAAACTCTAGGGTTCGTGGTTTCTCCAATGGTTTAGGGTTTAATGATTAGGATTTAGGGTTTAGTGTTATTAACATTTAGTTTTTAATATTTATGTTTTAGGGTTTACGATTTACCCAAGGGTTTAGGGTTTAGTGATTAGGATTTAGGATTTAGTGTTATTAACATTTAGTTTTTAATATTGATGTTTTAGGGTTTAGGATTTATCCAAAGTTTTAAAGTTTATCGAAAAGCTTAGGGTTTAGAATTTATGATTTAGAGTTTAGGGGTTAGCATTGTGCTGGCGGCATTAACGATGTTAGTTTATTATTTTTTTTTGCAATTATTACTATTTTTAGGCATTTTTATATTTTTATTTAAAAGATATAATATAAATTAAATTTCTTATTATTTTGTTTCCTTTTTTAAAAGATATCAAATATCAAATAACCATAAACTATTGGTTGGTGAACCTAGAGGTTCACCTTAGGGGTCTAGGTTCACCCTAGGGGTGAACCCAAGAATTACTCGTCAAAGAGTGTGTCGGAGTTTGTGTGTTTAATTGTGGTTTAAAGTCAAACAGTTTTTCTATTGTGGTTTCAACAAAGTGGTATCAGAGCCAGGTGGGGGTTGTCAATGGCGAATGCAAGAATTGAAGTGAAGCGGTTTGATGGGAAGGGATACTTCTCATTGTGGAAGAAGAGGATGCTATGTATGTCCTTGGTTTAAAGGATGTATTAGAAGAGTCTATGTCACCTTCTATATCAGCGATTCAGAAGGATGAAGATGGTGATTTTTACATGGAGCGGTTGGTGAAAGAGGAAGCTTAAAGCCTTGAAAGATCAGGGAAGACGATGAATCTGATCATTCTCAATGTTGGAGATCACTTGTTAAGCAAGATCAAGTTGTGTACTCGGAGTATGGATGAGAATATAAATTAATTCTTGAAGATTGTCTCTTACCTGTCAAGCGTGAATGGAACTGTGTCAGAGGAGATACAAGCGATTCTGCTCCTGAATTCACTTCCTTCACGGTTCAACTCTTTCAAGGAAACGCTTAAGTACGGAAAGGATACATTATCGTTAGAAGAGGTAACAAGTGTAGCAAAGTCTAGGGATCAGGATCTGAAGACCTCTACTGCTTCACATGATAATGGTGAAGGATATTATGCTAGAGGAATGACTGAGAAGAAAGATCATGTGAGGAACGATAAGGGCAAGTCTAGATCGGCCTCAGGGTCTAGGATAACTTGTTGGTTCTCCAAGAAGCAGGGACACACCAAGAGGGAGTGTTATGCATACAAGAAGAAGCATGGTAGAGGAGAAGACGAAGCTGAAGCAGCCGTTGTGATAGATCCTGATTCAGAGAATGATGCACTGTCGGTTTCAGATAAGTTGCATCATGATAAGTGGGTGATTGATTTTGGATGTTCCTATCACATGACGTGTATGAGGGATTAGTTTCACATGTTCCAAAAGCTGACTTTGGGACAAGTTCTTCTTGGTAATAATTGTGCGGTTGGAGTGCAAGGGATTGGTACAATCAACATCAAAGGTTACGATGGTTCTGTGAAGACACTCACGAATGCCATGTATATTCTGGAGTTTAGTAGGAACTTGATATCTACTGGAACCTTGGATATTTTAGGCTTTAAGCACAGTGGTAGACATGTTAAGACTAGGTTTTACAAGCATGGTAAATTAGCTTTTCAGGGAACCTTGTTTGGGTCATTGTACATGTTAGATGGTAAAACTGTTTCAGGTGAAGTGAACAAAAGCGTCATGAAAAAAAAATCTAAGGATGAGACAGTCTTGTGGCATAGACGTCTTGGACACATGAGTATGAAGAATCTACAGATTCTGGCCTGAAAGGGGGTGATTGATAAGAGGAAGATTGGAGTTTTGTGAGAGCTGTGTGATGGGGAAGTAGAAGATTTCAAGCTTCCACATCGGGAAACATGATACAGGTGAAGCTCTAACGTTTGTACATGCTGATTTATGGGGATCTCTGAATGTGATGCCAAATCTGTCAGGAAATCAATACTTCTTGTCTATTATTGATGATTACACAAGGAAGGCCTAAGTATATTTCTTAGCTGATAAATGTGAAGCATTTAGCAAATTTTGAAGAAGTTTGTGAAGAATCAAGTCTGGAAGAAGGTAAATTGTCTTAGAACATAAAATAGACTTGAATTCTGTAACGTAGAGTTTAACAACTTCTACAAGCACCATGGAATCATGAGACATAGGACATGTGCACATACACCACAGCAGAACGGTGTAGCTGAACGTATCAACATGACTCTGATGGAGAAGGTGAGATGTTTTCTGGTGGAGTCGGGTATAGAGGAACAATTCTAGGCTGAAGTGGTGTCTATGTCAGCATATGTGACAAACATGAGTCCATCTTCTGCCATAGATTGGTACAATGAACAGGAACTTTGGTTGGACAAGAAGCGTGGTTATCTGCACCTAAGAAGATTTCGATCATCGGTTTACGTCCATGCAGATCAAAAAAGCTCAAGGCCAGAGCTAATAAGAGAATCCTCGTCAGTTATCCATCAGGTGTGAAAAGATACAAAGTTTGGCTTCTTCAAACGAAAAAGTGTGTTATTAGCAAGAATATGATATTTACAGAATATAAGGTCTACAAGGATTTGAATTTCTGCGAGGTAAAAGCAGTTGACACAGCTGTGCTGGGAGTTCGAGCAGGATCTGCGTCAGAACCGGAAGTTGAGACTTCAGGTGGAGCTGTTGACGAAACAGTTGAGTCAGCTGTTGACGTAGATGAAGAAGGTGAACGTCTGGAAGGATATCAGCTAGCAAGAGATTTAGTTCGGAGAAGAATAGTACCACATGCACAGTAATATGACTCAGAGGATGTAGCAGCATTTGCGCTATATGTATCTGATGATGTATGTGATGAAGAACCTCAAGAGTATCATGGAGTGATGAACATCAAAGAGAGAAGACCGTGGGATGAAGCATGTAGTGAAGAGATGACTTCACTGGATAAGAACCAAACCTGGAAGCTTGTGAGAAGGCTACTAAGCGTAAGGTGATAGGCTGGAAGTGGGTATTTAAACTGAACTCTGGTATACCTGGTGTTGAGAAGCCTAGATTCAAGGTTCGGTTAGTTGTTAAAGGATACTCTCAAAGAGAGGGTATTCATTATCAAGATGTGTTTTCACCCGTCGTGAAACATGTATCCATAAGGTTCATGTTGTCAATTAAAGTGAATCTAGATTCAGAGCTTGAGCAACTTGATGTAAAGACTGTGTTTCTTCATGGTACACTTGAAGAAGAGATTTTACATGGAGCAACCAGAGGGGTTTCATGCTAAAGGAAAGGAGGATCACGTTTGTCTACTTCATAAGGCTCTTTATGGACTAAAGAAAGCACCAAGACAATGGAACGAGTGTTTTGATCAGTTTGTGATTAGCCATGGATTTGTGAAGAGTGACTATGATCACTGTGTTTACATCAAGGAGGTAACCAAGAATACATATATCTATATGTTGTTATATGTGGATGATATATTGATTGCGTCAAGGGATGCGGCAAAGATTAGGAAGGTAAACAACTACTCAGCAGTAGATTTGAGATGAAGGACTTGGGTCCAGTAAGGAGAGTTTTAGGAATGGATATTGAGAGAGATCGTGAAAGGGGGATTCTGACAATATCTCAATCTGGTTATATCAGGGAATTCAACATGGATGATCAAAGAGTGTGTCAACGCCTGTTGATGCACATTTCAAATTGGCTGCCGTAGATGATGATGAAGCAGAAACAAGTATGTACGATATTCCATATGCTAATGCTATCAGAAGCATAATGTATGCTAAGATAGGTACAAGGTGTGATTTGACGTATGCGTTGGGGTTGATTAGCAAGTTTATGAGTAAGCTTGGGATGGCTCATTGGACTGCGGTTAAGTGGGTATTGAGATACCTGAAGGAAACACAAAATCTGAAAGTGTGCTTCAAGAAGAATGAAGTGTTTTGGACTGAAGATTTCTGTGATTTTGATTTTTCTTCGGAGCTGGACAACAGAAGGTCGATCTCATGTTATGTTTTCTTAGCTGGTGGGAATACAATCAGTTGGAGATAAAGTATACAATGTGTAGTGGCTCTGTCAACTACTGAAGTGGATTATATGCCGCTGGTTGAAGCGGTTTAAAGAAGGAATGTGGTTAAGGGGCTTAGTGAAGGAGCTTGGATTCAAGCAAGACACGGTGGATATATCGTGTGACTCTCAAAGTGCATTTTTTCTAGCAAATAACAATGTGTATCATGAGAGTACTAAACACATCAGCAGAAAGATGCATTTCATCAGGAAAATTATCGCTCAAGGTGATGTAAGTGTGAAGAAGATATGTACTTCTAAGAATCCTGCTAATATATTAACCAGGGTTGTTCCGGTTAAGAAGTTTGAGGAAGCGGTGGACTTCCTTTGGGATGTCCGAACATTGAGGAGCATTCGATATCGCCTGGCAAAGCACATGTTTGCTTAACCTAAGTAGTGGATCACGTTTGATGTCATCAAGGTGGTTGTTGCGATTCGTCAAGGAATCCGTCAGGGATTTCGTTAGGATTTGGTGATGAAAATCAAACAAGATCGTTTAACTTAAACCAAGACAATGATGTTATATTAGAAAAGGGAAATATCACTTTTATAAAGTTATGGAAGTTGATAGGATCCTGAAAATATTACTTTCAAGATTTATGGAAGTTAGAAATATTTTGAAAATATTCCTAATAGGTTTATGGAAAGGGTTGAATATCATAATCCAGCTAGGTTAATGTAATAGACTCCTACTATATAAGAAGAGCTCGTGTATACTCTTCTCTCTCGTCCAAGTAAGACAATTGTAAGCTTGTGAGAGAGATGTTTTATATCTTTATTCTTAAGATTATAAATTATTGCCTCTTGCAAAGCTCCAGAGACATCATAGCCATTCTAGGTGAACTCTGGGTAAATAATTACATGTGTTCATCTTCTATATTTTTCGCGTTCTTTTTCTGTTCTCCATTATTTTACAAACTTAATTTTCTAACTTTCTTTGGCGAGTTTATTAGAGAGTGTGTTAGAGTTTGTTTGTTTGAATCTAAAAAAAAAAAAAAAAGGTCAAACAGTTTTGCTAAGGTGGTTTTAACAGTATGGAGCTGATTTTTTGCGTCTCTAGTTTTCTAGTGTAGATTATACATGGGTTGTACTGATAGACCCACAAATTCTGCGGCAAAAGTCTGACATATATAGAAACTTGAGAGGAATGTAGAGATATATCTTGGGCAATCTTTATGATTGGAGAGTTGAAAATGATGTTCCACACCAATATTTTCCCATCATTGATCAGCATGCTCTCTTCCAGCTTGAGAATGTTATAAAGAAAATACAGAAGTGTTACGAGAACTACCAGTTTTTCAAAATATTCCAGATCATACAACGACTCACAATTATTGATATGTCAAATTTCTACTTTGATATTGCTAAAGATAGATTGGATACTAGGGGAACCTCGAGTTTTTCCAGAAGAAGCTGTCAGATAGTTCTTTCAGAAAATCTTTTATTCATATTGAGAGTCACACCCATAGTACCTCACCTAGCATAGGATGTCTGGAAAAATCTCCCTTTCGAGTACACATATATATGAAGTTATATCTGCAACAAAATTTGTTTTTGAACTTAAATGACCTCTATTGAACTAACAATAAGTTTGAGACAGTCTTCTCATTTACATGTTTGGTTATTTAAATTTTTTATCTTGTTTCTTGCAACTTGTTTTTTACTTGTTTTGTTTAGGTGATAGTTTATTTATTACTTTGTTATTGCAATTCGGATTAAAATTATGATTTATTCTATATTTGGTTTAGATTAGACAAATACTTTAATTTCTAATGTTTTAGATTTTGTTTCTTGTGGTTTTGAATTTTACTACAAAATAGCATGTTAGAGATGGCAAATGAGCTTACCCGCGACCATTTGTCATGTCCTACTGCAGTTTCGGTTTCATTTGGGTTGTTGCAGACCGTACCGCTGCGAGACGAGGTCCCAGAGGTATGACCAGTTCTGCCCTGGTCCTATATATATATATATATACCATAGTGTAAATTTTTTTATTTTTTTTTTGAAAAAGGACTTCTTACCATAGTGTAATGCTAATAATAATGTAACCGCTATCAGCTAGATTTTACGGATAATCCAGTGGCTCCACAATAAAACTTTCTAATTTTCATGACAGAAATTAAATATGAAAACTATGGATCTATGCGTAGCAGTCAACTTAATTAAATGTACGTAATGTGATAAACTCAGTGTTTTGAAACCCTGATCCGGACCCGCGGTTGAACCGGTAAATCCGATAATCTAGAAAAAATCCAGTTTGGATTTTATGAAAAGCCCAATATTTAGAAACCCGAAAAAGCTTAGTAAAACATAGAACCCGATAGCGGTTGAACCACCGGTTGAACCACCAGTTAAGTCAATAAATAACTTTTACTTCTTGTTTTAGTTTTTAATTATATTTTTAGATTATATTTTATATATTCTAAATTTCCAATTAAGAAATTAGGTATTGACAAAAAAAAAAACAAGTTAGGTTTTTTTTTTTTTAGTTTTATATTTGTGATTTTTAAATTTTGATGAAAATTTCACTATGTCACCTGAAGAAAATAAAGTGAACGATGGTAGAGAGAACCAAAATTAGTTCATGTGGTTTGGTGTTAGTTTATTTTCGTTATTGATAATTTATTATAATGATTTTTTACTTTTGGATTATTTTGTATTTGAAGTTTAATTTATTATTCATATTAGACATTTAAATATTTATAAATTTTGTGTCTTGATTTTTTAGATATCATAACTCTTACCTTGTTCGAGAAAATTTTAAGTAGTCTAAACTTTTTTTTGATATTTTGTATGTCAAATGAAAATAAAAATATAAAAACTAAAGTTAAGTATTTTTTTTAAATGTTCTTAAACATAAAATATATACATATCCAAACTATTATTTTATTTTCTAAAAAACATTTAGGAAATATTAAACTTTAGTTTCTATATTTTTATTTACATAGCTGATATATTATTATATAATAAAATTAGTTTATTTATTAAACCGCGGTTCACTCGCGGTCGATCCAGTGACCCAACAACCCGGTAAGTCGTCCGGTCCGTAAACTATATATCCTTTGAGAATGAAAATATGTGGTCGACTGGCCGTACTATAAAGATATGACATTATTTGTCCGTATAAAATATTCCTCGCATTAGTTCAAAATTTTTATATATTCCTCGCATGTAAAAAAGATTTTGTTTTCTGTACGTTTTATCGATTTAGTTGATAGTTTATTCGTTAGCTGTAAGAGGCAAAGAGTGAAGGAGGTGCGAGCCGATTTTAGCCTCAAATTCTCAGATTCTCCCACTATCTTAATTTCATTATTTAAAATGTGTTTTTTTTGTCCAATAAACTTGATTCTTAAAAGTTCACAAAAAAAAAAAAACTTGATTCTTAGAAAAAATGGCTACAAACGCATATATGATATAGATTTACGTACCTTAGGAAATTATATATAAAGAACCCTTATAGACCCTTCACAACATCAAATACTTAAACTCAAATTATCATCTTCACACAAAGATATCGCAATCTCTTTAAAAGTCCTCTAGTAATCATCCCTTATCATACATTTTAATCAAAACATTCCCAATTTTCCAACTGCAAGCTCAGTTTTAATATTTGCTTCACATTTTTTACACAAATGGAGAAGCTACAGAAGATGATTTCCGAGAAGTCGGTTGTGATCTTTAGCAAGAACTCGTGCTGCATGTCTCACACAATCAAGACTCTCTTCTTAGATTTTGGCGTGAACCCGACGATCTGTGAGCTAGATGAGATCAACAGAGGAAAGGAGATAGAACAAGCACTGGCTCAGCTGGACTGCAGCCCCACCGTGCCGGTGGTGTTCATAGTAGGTCAGCTCGTCAGTGGAGCCAATCAAGTCATGAGTCTTCATCTCAATCGCTCTCTCGTTCCGATGCTTAAACGCGTTGGGGCGTTATGGCTTTGATTAATATAAACAAATACTTACGACCGAACGTAGTTTGATAATTAATGACAATAATCAAAGGATGAAAAAATCATATAAATGTATGTATGAAAGTTTTGTCTATCTATGTTTTAAAAGGATAGATAGTGACATATGTGGGTACCTATTCTGTAACGTGTGGCTAAATTTTCTGATAGAAAATTGGTTAGCGTTGGATCTTTCCGTAGCCATTTATATATGTACGTACATTTTTGTAAATGCACGCATGCATTTAGAAAATAAATGGCACATAGCAAATGTACAAATATATAACCGGTGCTTCTAGTTCTGGTGGTAAAGGATTCACGGCTGTGAGTTTCGTCACCTGGATTCTAATTCCGACCACTGCAGTATTCACATGCGGTTCTGCAGCGCCCCGGGACAGAAGATCGTCCCATGTCCTTCGTGTGACTCTGGTTCGTAGTTGTCTCGGTCTCTAGTCTGGACTCACTTTGGTGAGGGTCAGGACATCCGAATTATCAATATGAAACCGATCGAACGGATAAAACTGGTATCTAAACGTGAAGATTCTGTTGAAGATGCAAAGATCATGTGGAAGTTCTGATATAGACGCAAGTACAACAACGAATGGAGCATAGTCTACGACAATGAGTGCGCATACGGATGAACAAGACGAAGTGAAGATCGAGACTTGAAGAACGGATTGCGGACCAAGTTAGAATTAATGCAAAGACATCTTGAAGGGCAAGCATGAAGAGATTCACCTTGGAAAAGGGAGATCTCACGATGGGAAGTTCCTTAAAGATTTTGTATGAGTTTTAGGGAACTTACCATATTTGGTTAGTTAGTAAATATTGGGTAGATAAGCTAGGTTAGTCGATTTGACTATTTTGTATATATAGTCTCTTACTACATATGTATTAGGGTTGTCGCTGAAATTGTATTCTTAGCATAAGAGTGGGTTTCATAAGCTTGTAAGCAAGTGAAAGTACTAAGGGCTAAGGAGAGAGATTCTAGAGGTCTTGTATTCGACCTTAGGACGTGTGAGGCTAGAGCAACAAGTCAAGTGGGTCTTGATCCCCACTTGACTTGTTGAAGTTATGTTTAAGGAGATACTTGTAAGTTCAATTTAAAAGAATACTAGTAATACACATATCTTTGTAGAGATAGTCTTCGTGTGCTTTTTGCTATACGTTTGTGCCATAGTTCTCACATTTATACTTGTATATACTTTTTTGATAATCTTGCGTATATCTTTTATAATGAATTCTTAGTTATAAAATTTTAATATATTTTATTAAAGAACCATGAGTCTTACTTTAGCAAATAAAACAAATATTTACAGTTTTCTTCCAAGAAATAGGCTATTTTTTATGGAGAAACTGTGAAATCCGTTGAAAATATGCTATACTAACAGTTTTCACTGAGAAGTTTCATTTTTTTTTGGACAAAATCAAAAAAGTATGAGAAAACGAATTACGAACGCGATGCAAAATTCAGGTTTGTTGAGATATGTTGAAATCAGGACATGCTACTGTATATAATACCACAATTGAATGACATGTCATTGGGGTGATTGGTTGGGTTATAGGAGGTGACTTTAGCTTTAATTTTTATCTACAGCTTCAAAAATTACCAAGCATGCTTTATATTGGTTTCTATAGCTTAAAAAAAAATAAAGCTACAGCCAAAAAACAAAAAAATAGCTATAAAAATATTATTTTCTAAAACCTCATCTTTTTAGGTATAGTAAATTTTAAAACTACATCCTTTAATGTTTAATAAAAAAATTATACGGGATAAATTCTAAAGTAAATTTTCTGCGGTTGCCGTCCAACCAATCCAAATAAAACTAAAGATTTATAGCATTAAGAATGCACAAAATTCCGTAATCTAAACAAATAGGAAATATTATTGAAGCTAACTAAGCCTCAATAAAAGTCAACCAAAAGTCAACCAAAAGTCAAATTGATGACAATGCAAGAAACGCAAATGCGGATCAATGTTATTGATAAGGATGATCAAATATTAATCTATGATGCTGAAACAATCAACCATTGTTAATCCTTAGCTTTAGGATCAATAATCTAAGCTAATTCACTTTTGTGTAATAACTTATATGCTAATCAAGTTCTTAACATCAATTAGCATTGGTTAATTATCATCTATCATGCATGGATCACAAGTCTTAGTTGCCATTAAACAACTCTTACATCAACTCCCGTTGGCTAACAAATAAAACACATAGATTGATTTTTTCAAGCATTTCATCAAATACCTTATGATCTAGATTATGATTTTTCAACATATCCTAGCATTAAGAACATCAATCAAGTAAGGATCTATGTAAACTAAGCACCAAACATCAAAAATCAATAATAATCATCCTAATCTACCAAATTCAAAAGCTCTAAAAGAATTACTCACTAATCACATGAAAACACATACACACATGATAGATATATGCATAATCAAAATATTAGAGAGAGTGATGCAGCGGCATCATGCTTGACCGACAAGTAACGTGGTTAACGTTATGACTTAGGATTTTTCCTCTTTTATATTATTTAATTATAATGGGAAATTGCCACAAATACCACATTCATAATACCACTTTTCATGTTTACACTAACCACTTTTACCCTCACTTTTAATGAAGGGTAAAATACAATATACCCTTAGGGTTAACTAATCTAGACTTAGGGTTTAGAGTTGAGGGGTGGGGTAGGGTTTTTGGAATGTGAAATTTATGATTCTAATAAATATATAAATACTTAAAAAATATTAAAAAAATTAAAAAAAATAGTTTCAAACATAATTTTCGTTTTTCAAAAAGAAATTTGAAAAAAATTAAAAAAAAAATTCGAAAAAAAAATTTGAAAATAAATTTTATAAAAAAATTCGAATTTGAAAAAGTATATTTCGAAAAATAAAAAAAAAAAATTATTTTTTATTTTTTTTTTATTTTTTTTTATTTTTATTTTTTTATTTTTTTTTATTTTTTTTTTATTTTTAATTTTTTTTTATTTTTTTTTTATTTTTTTTATTTTTTTTTGTTTTTTATTTTTTATTTTTTATTTTTTATTTTTATTTTTTATTTTTTTTTTTTTTTTTTTTTTTTAATTTTTTATTTAAATAATACTTTATTATATATATAAATAACAAGGACATAAGAGTCTTTTGTCACTTAATAAAGAAGGTATTTTTGAAAATGTTTCATTAGTGATGGTAAAAATGAAAAGTGGTAGCATGAAAGTGGTAAATATGTAATTTCCCCAATTATAATTATGATAATTATATGGGCTTTAGGTCTTTTATCTTAAGCATGTTTATCTTAGGGTTTGGTGTTTAGCTTTGGCTTATATATAGCCTTCTTTGTCATTGTTCATGAATTAGACTTTTGATAATTAAAAACAGAGCTTTTGCTTTTTACCTTGTTTGATTCGATTAAATTCATCTACAAGAAGTTGGTCTCAAAGAAGCTATTATAAGAAACTCTTTGATTGATCCAAGAACATGTTTCAAGAACCCTAAAGGGTCCTTGATCGACCGTTCACGCTGCACCAGGTTGGTATCAGAGCTTTGCTACGCTCCTACGATTCAATGGTGAGGCTAAAGAAAGCTGTTCCTCCAAGAGAGACTGGAATCACACGACGAGCCGTCGCAGATCTTCAAGCTCAAATCGAGAACCTTACAGCTGCAGTGGCCGCCTTGAGTACACAGCATGCGACTCCTGTATTTTGCCAAGAACGCAACAACCAAGCTGGTATCGACGACGAATTTGAGGAGGACAAAAATCCTTTATGTCGCCTTCGTTGTCAACCCCCTATCCGCAACATCAACAACAACGATTCATACTTTGATAATAAGTATGAAGACTTGGATATAAAAGTTTATGACACAAGAGACAATGATAACTCTTATGTTGTTCAACTTGGAGGTCCAATTTTTGACGTTTCCGATACAGAAGAAGAAGGAGAAAATTTTTCAGAGCAAAATTTTGATCCAATATTTGATGTGTCTGATCTAAGACGATACAGAAAAAAATTCAACCCATGACGTGGCTAATGAAGACGTTACAGAAATTGCTCCAATCTATGACATGTTCGAAGAAGACGAGATGAACCAAGTTATAGTGGGAAAAGTGGAAGATGAAAGCATAAAGTTTAATGAATCAGTTTATGCCGAAGAAATTCCAACTTTTTCTACTGAAGCTTTTGTGAAAATAATGGTATTATACCTGATTTTAATCTCAAGGATACTTCTCCTCTCTGTCAAACGATGAAGGAAACAGTTGGCCAAAGTGATAATTATTTTTGGAAGAGCAGTAGGTCCAACCAAAGAGAAGATCATATGGATGTTCCCAAACCAGAACTTATTCCTATATGCGACGAGAGAGCTGGCAATACCTTTTTGGATTTACAGAAGAAACATATGAATTATGGTGCATGGAGAAATAATTTTAACCAACACATCAATCGTAAGCCACCGGATCGTGTTCCACACCAAGATCGTGAGGCTGAACAAGAGGATACAAAAATGTTGACTACAAAGATCACTAAACTTGAAGAAGCTCTTCTCTTAGAGCAGGAGAAAAACCTGATTTTGGAGCATGAGTTGAGTGAAATACGCAGGAACATACGAATGTTAAATAAAGGCTCCACAACTTTAGACAAGATCCTACGTATGGGTAGAACAGAGAAGTCAACGGCTGGTCTTGGTTATCAAGGAGGTCCATCAGGTTCACACACTGTATTTGTTCGAAGTAATTATGTGGAAACCTACAAACCTGATTTTGTTTTCGAATCTGATAAGAATCCAGCTATGGAGTTTCCCACCGTCTCAAACGTGTACACTCGCTATTGTGAGATAAATCTCTTGCAACGTCAAGGCTGTGTGCGTCAACAATGGAGTACGGGAAGCATGCCTGCTATTCTTAAAACCCAGAGATGCTTGATTGGTGAAGAATTTGTCAGCATCTTGCAACAATGTGTTGTCGCACCTGTAAAACAGAGGAGCGATCAGTACTGGCACCTACATCGAGCTCACATGAGACTTTAAAAAAAAGAGGAAGTGGAGGATTGCAATGACGAGAAGGTGGGGGGAGATGTTTATCCCACATCTGATGAAGATAGTAGTGAGCAAACGATAATCTCTCTTGGGTTAGAGATCCCCCATCATCATTCTTTAGAAAGCATACTCATCCATAACAAGGTATTTTTAGCATCAATCCACGTCAAAATTCATAAGAATGAGCTCTATATGGCGACACTTGTCAGTGGACGATCCTTACATGCTGGTGAAAGTCATAGTTACGTGGATGTATGTTCGAGAGAAACACAACCTTCTTAGCATGTTGGACAAACGTGATTATGGTCAACTGGAATATCAACGAGAGTAGTGATAGTTTCTTAAAGAACCTTATCAAAGAGAATCATGCGGAAGTCCTAACTGCTATATATGATATTTCTTTTCTGCGACGGTTAGTGTCTTCACTTGGATCTGTTCTGGTTTATGCATTCACTGGCGGAGAGGACTCTATGTTTTTGTGGCCACTATTAGCTCCTACAACGTCGATCAGAATATTGGGATTTTCTTACAATATCACAGTAGTTTTTATTACAAGGATTTCGAGTTTCTTACGAATGCATATATTGCCGCTACGGTTCAGAAAAGGGAGCTTGGAGTCAGTTGTTTATTGGCAAGTGCGGCATTGTGGATTTCATAAGTTGAGAATATGGGATGTTGATAAGTTACTGAAGAATTTAAATGACATATCCACGAGATCAACTTGGAGGAGTTACGTTACTTGCGTCTCAAGCAAATATTTGTGGGAGGCCTACAGTTGTGTTATATGGGTTCATTGTAACACCATTTTCCTGCCACTACCATCGTGGATTGATTTTTCTACTCTACTAGGGGCCATTAGTCAAGAAGTATTTCCTTTTCAAGATCCATGGAATAAGGTGTTCCAGCTTCTAGCAAATTACCATCTATTTCACGTTAAGCTTCGTGGACTTGTGCAACCACCGTATATTATTCTTTGGTCTCTTTTGAAGATTTTGCTGAGATCAATAACCACTGCCAGTTCCTTGACTTTAAAACTTGTGAAAAGATATTTGAGGACGTAAGGAGATACGCTTGTGGTGTTGAATAGGATTGGCATTTTACGAAGACAGATTCTTTTGATCTTCTTTTAGTCAACATGCAACTTGGAGTAGTCCAAAGTTCTCGTTTCTTTGTTGATTCTTCTTCACATCATGTGAATCAAGTTGGTTGTTCCATGATCTATCTGATCATTATCCAAGAAGAGTTTATGCTGAAGCATCGACTGTGGCGAATGACAGTGTTCTTTCCTCTTAACTTGCTACTACTTGGGTTATGCTTTGATGTGAATGTGGGAAAGCTTGGAGTTATGCGTACAACATCATTCCGCTTCTCTTATGATGAATTGATGGAAATTGGTATTTGGTGTGGAGAGTGGTTCTTTCGATGGGTGTGGCCACCTAGTTATCTTCGTGGGCTTGTTTTGATGGGGATAGTAGATCTTTATGGTGCCATTCTTCCTACTAGAGCTTTTCTTCAGAAAGTTATTATCAAGGAGTATTTGCAGCTTCGTGACCGTATGCACTTCTTCGTGTTGTTTCCACGAGAAAAAACAGTGATGTGTTTCGTCAATCAATTTGATAAGGTGTTAGGAGCTAAAGTGTTGGAACATTTGGAGTTTTGGGTGAGTGTTCATGATCTCCACAGCACAAGGCGAACAAGATTTCTCCACAGCACCAGCTACGTCATTTGGCTGGAGCAAGATGATTGTACGTGTGATCAAGCACCAGTTACTTTGTCATGGAAGATTAAAGGGACATATGAGATTGTAGGTGGTTCAGAAGAGAGGGACAAGAACATAAGTCAGATGGTTCTCTTCAATGTTTGGTGTTCTTATTATTTGCTCGACAGTCGCCATCCTGGTGAGATGATTATAACTGCAACTGAATCTGGTAATAGTGTTGCCTAAATCCGTAAAAAAATCCAGTCAAACCTCAAAATCCTTTTTCTCAGCTATAACCACCACAAATTCAGTTCACATAAAATATCTCCCCCCACTTCTTCACGATATTAATTTAACAGAATACCTAATTGTAAAAATTGAAACCCAGAAGAAGAAAAGAAAAAATATCGTGTCATGATCTTGTTTGTGGGTGTAGGGAATAAGTTTCATTATTGGTTGAACTTAAGTATATTGGTAACATATTGATTATATTTTATTATTTAGTCACAACATGTTTAATAGGTCTAAATTTAAAACATGTCAAGGTAAATTTCAAATAAGACTATGTTTTAATAGATTAGACTAGATTTAGATCCGTGCAACCGCACGGGTGTTTGTTTTCACTTTTTTATACATAAATTATTGTTTTAGAACATAAGTGGTATATATTTTTAATGTTAATCATATACTTAAATATTTATATAACTATTTCAAATATAATAATTTTATAATTTACATGTTATAATTAATTAATTGTTTAAACCTTATGTATTTGCCACTTCTTATTATATATTTATCTTATTGTATTTGCATTTAGTTATTAAGCAAATTAATATATTTATGAGAAAATATATTTAAAAAATATTTTGTATTTAATTTAGGCTAAATTCTGACCCGTATTTCAAAACTGGATTTCTTTTTACCAATATTTTTATGATTATTCATTTTAGATAATCTATTATTGTATATATAAAAGTGTAAGATATGTTAATTTTTAGATATGTATTATATAGTTTGTTAATTTTAAGCTGTTCTATCATCATATTATATTTTAAATAAATAGTTTATATTTATGAAAATAAAATTTATAAATTTATCAATTGAATATAATTTTATCATATTTATTTTAGTATAATAATTATATTTTAACATGATCATGACTATAAAAGTAGATAAAATAGGATATAATTTATTTATTTTCATTTCTAAACGATAACTTAAAATACATTAAGTTATTGTTTAAATATTTTTAAACAGATTTATTAGAATTTTTAAAATATAATATATAAATATATATTATATTATATTTAAAATGAAAATATATTATGATTAAAGTAATTACAAAGATTTTATATTATTAACTTTAAAGAAATACATGTTAATTTTTATACATGTATTATATAGTTTGATAATGTTAACTCATCTTACCAACATATTAGATTTTATTTTTGAACATAAATATTTTATAATTACGAAAATAAAATATATAAAAAATAATTTTAATACAATTTTATTATATTTAGCTCAATATAATAATTTTATTTAGCTCAATATAATAATTTTATCTTAATATGATTGATTATGATTATATAATAAATAAATATTATAGATTTTTTATTTTTTATTTTATATAACTGAATATATTAATGTATAATAATATTTTAAACTAATTTTGAAATTAGTAAAAATATTTAAATATAATTTCGAAATTGAAGATCTTGTAAAAATCTTTTCAAACCGATTTGTTTGACTTTTAAAATAAATATATTTATATTTAAAATGAAAAGATATCAAAAGATATTATGATTAAAATATTTTAAAATTTCTATTTATTATTAGTCTGAATTAAAATGTAGTATGAATTTCTATGAATAGGTCCATTAGGTCCATTTTTAAAAAAATCACACATGAATCAAGGTTGTGACTTCTGTTTTAATATATAAGATTAGATACAGATTGGCTTCAGAAATAAATACCAAACGAGTATATATTTCGTAACTTTTAGTTTTTAGACGGGAAGACGGGCTATTTTGCCACAAATAGTATCATATAGCACTATATATCTCCTAAACTATAGCCTCATTCCAGATGTTCCCCAAACAAACGTCGAAGCCTATTTTTCCATGAAACTCAATTTGAAATTGGTTAAGTCAATTTTCGGTATAACCGCAAAACCAAACAAAAAAAAAACTCAGAAATAGAACCAAAACCTAATTTAGTAAAACCCAAACAGAAAAAAAGTGATCCGGCCATCATCCTCATCCGCACCCCTTTTATCCCTAGATTTTACCCAAATTCTTCTTCACCTAATCCTAACCCAATACTTCTTCATTTACATATGTATTGCTTCCATTAGTTAATTTCTTCTTCTTCTCTCATTGTTTTGGATATGCTTGTTTAATCTTGTCACTCATGTTCTTCAAGAGAGATATAGAGAGATTAGTTCATTGGTTTAGAAGTTTTGATTCAACGGCCCCACCACCTCAATTACCAATAAACACATTTTTTCTTTATGTCTTCTCCTTCAACCTCATTCTAATTCAGATCTTAGACAAGAGAATCAAATCTCTTATGTTTTGAATTTTACTGGATAAATCAAATCTCTTAATCGGAGAAAACTATCATCAGTGTCTCAAGTTTAATGATATTTAGACAAGAACATCTTTGGATAGAGAAGACAAGTCTCACGTAGAAGTAGAAAAAAAAGGAAGAAACTTTGTGGGTTTTATGATTTTGATTTCTATGACTACGTCTACTATGGCTTCAAGCTGGGTTCTTGAACATTTCTGAGTCTTTGAATTCAGCCATGTTTACAGATTGATGAAGGAATAAGAAGACCAGAAGCGTTGGTTTTGCCTTATTTTTATAGTCTGTTGTTTTTAAATCGGATCCGGTTTAATTTTGAATTTGGTTTAGTTTTGGTTTATTATTAGAATTTTGATAGTTTTGGTTTATTATTAAGAAATTTAAACCTAGTAATTTAATTTTATGGGGTCAGGGATTTCGAAATTTTAATCTAAGGAGATGTAAGTGTTAAGCTTAAGTTTTATCGGGAACTAGGTTTGGAACTTTTATTTCGGAGACATCTAAAACGAAGTCATAGTTTGAAAGATATATAGTGTTATACGATACTTCTCGTGGGAAAATAGCTTGTCCTCCCATTTTAAACCATCAGTTTGTACAGAGATCTGTAACCAACATACAGTCTTCTCATTTTTCATTTCAAAATAATTTATTTTCATTTTTGGTTTTGGTTTTAATTTATGTGAAATCACTGGTTAGATTAAGAGTGTTTAGAGTAATTAGGTGGAAAAAATAGAGTAAAAAAGAGGAAAAGAAAAAGTGAAAACTAGAGTAAATGAGAGAAAAATAAACATGTTTTTACTAATATTATTTACTCTAAGATCATCCAAAATGTGGGGTGTTGAAACCAAGTTTCAACTGTTTAGTATTCAACAATGAGATTGTTGGAATTTTGTAATATATCTAGGTGGATTCATTAGTGTTGCAAAATTTTAACTTTTGAATTTTTTTTCTGGCTCATCTTAAACATGTGGGACAAATTGATTGGGCAGAAAATTTGGCCACCTTATGCGGATAATTTTTTTTAATCCGGAAGGATTTAAATGATATGTTTTCATTGGTGTGCAGATTTTTTTCAATTTTTATGTTGTATGTTTATTATGTGGCTTTATACCTAGGCATTCAACAAAGAAACTATAAATATAACACATTAAAAACACAATATGATATAGAAAATTCACTGGTCAAGACTTTCTTTTCATACTGATGTCCCAATATTTCCTTAGAATCTTTGAAATGATTATTTACCAATTCTTACGGAAAATCATCACAAGGAGTATTTTTGGTTGTTGTATAGAAGTTTATCTTAAGAGGTGATTCGTTCTATATTCTGTAGTATTGTTACTGATAGTAAAATTACTCAGAACAAAAGAATCTTCTTCAGATAGCTTAGATCAAAAGTTGCCAAGAGAATGTTCACTAACACTAAATCGTATAACTAACGCAAATCAATAACGAAAAATATTATGCTTACAATGTTATCAACAAACGTCAATTCAACCAAAACGATTTTTAAAAATTTCAT
Source organism: Brassica rapa (assembly GCF_000309985.2). Taxonomy (NCBI): domain Eukaryota; kingdom Viridiplantae; phylum Streptophyta; class Magnoliopsida; order Brassicales; family Brassicaceae; genus Brassica; species Brassica rapa. Next base: position 9,909,096 of record NC_024802.2, read on the forward strand.
GTATACCAAAGTTTCAACACATTAACTTCAATCTTGTATCAATTTTTAGCCGTATCAATATCTCCAACAAAAAAACAAAGTAATGGGCTTCTTTTTTGAAAAGACTATCATTATTATTTTTCCCAATCAAACTTATGATGACAATATATATTAACGTAAAAGCGATTGTTGTGATATGTAATATTAATATATATATTAACATATATATATACAGTGAAACCTCTATAAATTAATAATGTTGGGACTATATCAAAACTATAATTTTTTTATTAATTTATAAAGATATTAATTTATCGATATACTAATTGAACCAAAAATTAATTTAAGACTATAAATTTATATTATTTTATAGAAATTTTTAGTGTATACTAATTTATAGGGTATTAATTTAAAAGAGTTATACTGTACTAACATATAGCCGGCATCATAGATAGTTTCTCAATATTAGCACTTATGTTTTATTATAATACAACATAGATTACGATAAATATCACATACATATTATCTATACTATTATTAAACTATAATATAATATAAAAAGATCACCTACGCCGACCTTACGTTATCTGCCCTGCATGGTTTTTGGTTAATGGTTTGTATTCGGGTTAACTAAATTGTATTCTATTCGTCAAAGTTATAAAGTTAAGCAGAATAATTATTTATATAGTTACAAAATTTTGAAATAATAATATTACTTAAAGGTAATAAATTAACGAATCAGATTAAAGTTACTAAAAATATGACAAATAAATTAAATGAGTCAGCTAAAATTACTTAAAATCTGACAAATAAAAAAAAATGAAAATAACCTAAATCAGAACATGACACCTAAGAAAATTAATGAAATAAATTGATGGGAAAATTGAAATCATATAATGATAAACATTTGCAAATAATATAAATTAAGATCTATTAAAATTGAATTGTTTTAGGAATAGATGAGTAAATATAGTGTGTCATGGTATTCTTTGGTTAAGTGTTTGCTAACATATGTTATAGTATTGTTTGTAATTTTAGGGTTAGATTTTGGAAGCTTAACCATTTTTTTTGAAAATTTAAATTTTGATTTATATTTGTTTAGTTATGTATATATTAAACACTTTCAAAGTTGATTTTAAGTTTTATAAAGTGTTTTTTTTCTAGTTAGTTAGTTATTTTGAATTTAGGGTTTAAGTGACTTAAATCTTTCAACAAATAATGCACTAGAAGTTCTGGGCAAATAGTAAATTTAGGGTCTAAAATTTTTTCAAGTAAGTCTTTTATTAGAAAACTTACTTGAAAGTCTTATGTCTCAAAAATATTTAACTTTATTGGAATTTTTATTTTTCTATATAAAAAAAATTTACACATTTTTTCTCTTTCTCTCAAATGACTACTACAAAAATGTAATGTTTCTCATTCTAAAAATCTCTAACCTTTATCTAATCTCTTTGAACTTAAAAACACCAAACTTTGTATCAATTTCTCATTTTTATCATGTCTTTCTTACTAATTTATTTTGTTTTTACAGATTTTTCATTATATGGTTCTCATCTTCCACTCAACACTTACTTTTTGAAAACTTCTTTGGTTGTTTTAATATTTTCCTTTATTTCTGAAGCTTCTCAATGTTTTGAAGTCATTTTGGAAATGTAGGTTTTTCAGATCCGAAACAGATTTGGAAGACTTTCAGAGAAGTTTTTTCGAAAGTCTCTAACATTTAATGCACCAGAAAACTTCCAGGCTGGAAGTCTTCTAGAAGATTTCTGGCGGAGTCTTGTCTTTCCTTTCATAATAGATCTGAGTGTTTGGGTAAGTTTCTATATCCGATTTTTTTTTTCATTTGATAACTTCTGGTTGCTTAAATCTTTTACCTTTTTCCCAAACAAAAACTCTCCAATCTCAATCTACTCTCTTAGAGCTTAAAAATACCAAACTTTATATCAATTTATCATTTTTTCTCATGTCTTTTTCACTAATTCATCTTGTTTTGTAGGTTTTCATTACATGGTTCTCTTCTTCAACTCCATTAAAAGTAGATTTATGAATAATATTTTTTTTCATTTAGTAACCTCTTGTTGCTTAAAGCTCTTACCTTTTGAAAAATATTTTAGTTGTTTTAAGCTCCTACCTTATTTTTGAAACTTTTCTATGTTTTGAAGCCATTTGGATGCTTTTGCATACACATGTTTTTCATATGTGAGACAGAGTTTGAAAACTTCCAAAAAAATCTTCTCAGAAGTCTTCTAACATTTAATGCACTAGAAGACTTTAAAGTCTTCTCCCAAGTCAAGTAGAGTCCAAACATGTCTTTGTGGACAAATGATTTATAATAGTTTTGTTTATAGTCCGTTTTATGATTTGTAAGTGTACTCTTTTAGTTATAAATTTTTTTGTAAACTTAAAGAGAAATTAATGAAAATATTTTTATGTCTATAATATTATCTTACCAAAAGTTATTGATACAACTTCAGTAACAAAACACTATCACCCAAAAAAGTAGTCAAATCACAAAAGATAAAACATTACATAAGTTCAAACATATAACAGTTTCATTACAATTTCGAGCAGAAAATTAAAATATAAGCAGGAAATTTAAGCGGAAAATTAAAATTTAAGCGGAAAACTCAAATTTTAAGTGAAAATTGAAATTTAAAATTTAATGAAAGTTAAAAAATATATATTTTATGATTTAAGGAGACACCTTAAATCATATGACTTGATATTCTTGAAATTATTTCACACTTTAGAAAGTTTAAAAACTTATCTTAAAGTTACTTAACAAGATACAAAAACTAACATAGAAAACTTCCCATGAAGTCTTCTCTTATTAGCTAGAAACTTTAACAAACATGAATATTGGTAACCTCATAATTATCACCAATTAAGTTATCAATTTCATTTTGTTGCTCTAATATTGACTAATATACATGAATTAACAAGAAAATGTTAAAAGTCTTTATAGTTTTAGAGAAAATGAAAGTTTATTAACACTGACGTAAAAGACTTCCACGGAAGTCATCCGCCAGACGACTTCTAGGAAGTCCTCCGCCACACGACTTCTAGGAAGTCATCCGCCAAACGACTTCTAGGAAGTCGCCTGCCAAACAAATTCTAGGAAATCTTCCATTTAAGTCATTTTTCGCAATTGGAAATTTACAAAGGAAGAATCCCGGAGAAGTCTATTCTACAGAAGACTTCTTTGTAAATATGGGCTTACTTTTGTTTTTGAATTTTTTTTGAAAGTACCTGAGAAGACTTCCCGGTACGTAGTCTAGGATAAAAAAATTAGTTTTGTAATCGACCGGTTTGTGTCAAAAATTTGACCTTTTCTAGACGGCTTACAAAGAAGTCTTCTACCAGAAACAATAAAACTTAAATATTTAATTTTAACTAGACGACTTCTATGTAAGTCGTCTAAGATACTTTTACAATTGAAAAAAAACTTAAATATTTAATATTAATTAGACGACTTCCATGTAAGTCTTCCGGTAAACGACTTACACGAAAGTCTTCTGTGATAACCAAGGTTTGACCAGAATCTCAGAATAAAATTTTGGAAGTCTTCCGTGTAAGTCGTCTCCTAGAAGACTTACATGCGAGTCGTCTAATTAAAATTAAATATTTCAAAACTAACTGATAGTGAGACAACTTTCACCGAAAGTTCGGAAAACTTATATGGAAGTCTTATGGCAGACGACTTCCCTGCAAGTCGTCTAGAGAATGTCAAATTTCTGACACAATCCGATCAATTTCAAAACTAACATGTTTATCTTAGACGACTTACCGGAAAGTCTTCTCTGGTATTTTTGAGATTTTTTTGTTAACACAGAAAAGTTGGAAATACACAAAAAGTCAATTGCAAAACTAACCTATGTATTGACAAGAAGATAGAAGACTCTCGTCGGACAGATTCGGAAAAAAAAATTGATTTCATAGCTTAAACCAGTGAAATAACTTGCTTACCGTCTCCAACCACAAAAACTTCGCCACAAAATCGAACCACTTGTTAATGACCAAGAATAAGAAGCTTGAATTGTTCTATGAACCTTAAAAAGTTTAGAATCAAAATCTTGAGTTTTTTAGATTAATATAGAGAGAAAGTAAAAGAAATGTTGTTTTAGGGCATAAAAATGAGATGGGAGGAGTGAAAATCATTTTTAGGTGCATTAAAAGTTTCAAATTGGTTGTTCATGGTAGTTGGGTATTCATGGCAATAGAAATATTGTAAATATTTGATAAAGATGGGGATGATAGAGTAATATACTCATTTTTGGAAAAAAAAACAAATAATAGCATTTTTGTGAATAATCCGAATTTTTGGGGTTTATAGGGCAAATGAAAGTTTCAAAAAATCATGGGTTAGTTTTGTGTTTAGCTTTGAATTTTGAGTCATATTTACAAAAAGTCATTTATTCATTGCGTTATTTTAGATTATACTTTATTTTTGTTAATGACATTAAAATATAAATAATTTCATATTCTCTTCAATTTTTTTTTACATTTATGTAAAATAGAAATAATGATAAATAACATTTCATATTTATTTCAAACCAATTTATATACGTTTAGATATTTAAGCTATTTAAATTAAATATTAAAATAATGTGGATATATTTATCATTGAGGTTATCTATTTTTCTAAGAAAGTTTAAATTTGAAAAATATTTAAAATTTTCATAAATTTTTATTTGTGATTTTAATATTTACAATTGATTTGGGTTAATGTATAATTTATTATAAAAATAAATTTAGGAATAGTTGATACATTTTTAATATATTTTGATCCAATACTAATTGAACAAAATGTGATTTTTTTATAAATTTTAAAAATTTTATGGCATTGCCCCATAAGCAAGGGAATTTTACTTTATATTCGATATGCACTCACTAGATTCATTCTAGGTATAGATGGGGATTAGTGTGTTGAACTTGAATACAACATATCAACTCCGAAGGAAAATTTCGTATTACAAATTCCCATGTGAAAGCAAACAAGCGAGGACACAAGTATCAAATTAAGAAGTCACAAGACAACCCAAGTTCCAACCAGAAAACATAATAACTTGCACACAAATAAACGATCTTCACTTCATCGAATCATGCTACTTATTCTCCACCTTTTACTCGTCCCAAAACCGACCTCCCTAATCCTATCTCTGCGATGCTATCCTCTTGCGGATACACTTCTGGTCGTGGATTGCGCCTGTGCTTGTGTCGGCTTTTGAAGTGGTCTCGGGAACTGATGTTGTGGTAGTGGTTCGGGTGGTGAATGTTGTTGATATCCATTTGACTGATATGGATGTGAATGTGTATCATGTTGTGGTCTAGACTACTGCGAGTTCTGTGGTGGTGGTTGGGATTGTTGTTGTTGTGTCTGATATGAGACGGGTAGACGGTTTGTGGATGGTGATGGCTTGAGAAGTGTAACTTGTTCCGCAAGAAACCTATAAGCAAAGCTCAACGTTCCTTTTTTGCCATACGAACCTGAAACACTCTCGGTCACTAACATCATATCGTTACTATCACCGTTTGTTAACGGCAGTTTCAAACGTAAAAGCTCCTGGATCGAGACGTTGACATGTCCTATTTGCTTGTCTCCCAAGAAAGGTCGGAGACTCATCAATTCAAGGAATAGGGTCAAACTCCCGTCTCTAGCTAACGGCTCGTCGAGGGAGAACTCAACGGCGTGGTCCCACTTTGGGTTTTGATAGGCGCAGAAAACAGCAGGCGTACTGCTCTTATGCTTAACACTTTTCTTACCGTCACGGATAGTAACCAAAGCATATACGTCCATCTCGTCGAGGATATTGGTGACTTTCTCTATGTCCTTGGCACATTTGATCACGAGCTCTAAGGTTAGTTTTGTCACCGTGGTGGTATGTAATTGAGGTGAATATATGACTGGCTGACATGATCCCGTTGGACCCGGATTTGGATAAATATCTTTAACCGAGTTGAACCGGTATGAGAAGCTCAGCTTTGCATTTCGTTTTGCTTCCTCTATGGTTTTTGATAGGATAAGTCACCAACTTCATTTTATTGACGTTACCGTTAGCAAATGGTGGAAGCGGATTGTAGGCAAGAAGCTCTTGGAGAGACACGCTGACTTCTCCCAAGTAAAGATCATCCTCTCCTTCGAGCCAATAGCTATATAACTTGACGTTAACGGTCAATAGGCCTTCACCAGCTGCTTTCTCGTTGACGGAGAACTTAACGGTGTGATTCCAAGTCGGGTTGCAACCACCATCGTAGTCAATGGGTGTTTTGGCCGCTTGTTTCGTTTGAGTATAGTCGTCTTTCATTGAAACGACGGCGTACACGTCCATCTTGTCCTTACCATCGATATATCTGACATCATTGGCTGATATGATTTTGATCTCAAGAGTTTGGTTCTCTATCGCGTTTTGCAACCGTCGTGAAGTCATTTTAGAGAAAAGCTGCTCAAGAGTTGGTTTCTCTATCGTTTTCTGCCACCTTTCAGAAGACATTTTTGAGAAAAGCTGCTCAAGACTTGGGTTCTCTATCGTGTTTTGCCACCGTTGGGAAGCCATTTTCGAGAAAAGCTGCTCAAGAGTTTGGCGCTCTGTCGTTTTTTGCCACCTTTGAGAAGACATTTTTGAGAAACGCTGTTCAAGACTTGGGTTCTCTATCGTGTTTTGCCACCGTCGGGAAGCCATCTTCAAGAAAAGCTGCTCAAGACTTGGGTTCTCTGTCGTTTTTTGCGACCGTTGGGAAGACATTTTCGAGAAAAGCTAGTCGCGTCCTGTCTTGTCTCGAAGTAGGACAAAGGTATACAAAATACACAACTGCATGGATATTTTCTGATGTTACCATATTATAAAAAGATAAGATAACATGTATGTCACTACTCCAGAAATGTTAGTTTATATATACATCAAACTGGCCTTTAATAGACAAATTAACAAACAGCATGTTTTAGGTAGATATCTTATTAAAATAGGCTGAAAAAATCTTCAATTGCATGTAGCAGTGCGGCCCATAGTTCATATACTATGGAACTAGTAGAGTTCAGCAAATACATTAAAACATTTATACGTCACGTTCAGAGCCGTAAATCATGCCATGTTGAGAAAATACAAAAAAACCAAGAAGAAAATTAAAAGTAAATGTCTTTCATGATAAAATCCTCACAATTTATTTTAATATAATCACCGGTAGACATGTAACCTAGTGGTTAATTATACGAGTGAAATGCATGCTTCTGAAAAATCCCCTAAACATTATTTATCTACTTTTTCAAACTTTCTTATTTGTCATTACCATATTTATTTAAAAAATGATGATATAGTTTATTGAAAATATGATGTAGTTTGTATTTTATTAATTTAATATACAATATTTTGTGACAAAATTTAATCTGTGATAAAATTGTTAAATAATACGTTAATTTTAGTGAAAACCATAAATATAACTGTTATTTAAATTCAAGAAAACAATATAATGCAAGTAAAACATTTTTCAAATAAAAAAACAATAATGAATTCTCCATATTTCAATGGTTTGATAAAATGTTTATGTTTCTACATTAAAAGTGCTTGAGTTTCAAATTTTTAGAAAAAGAACTATGCAAATTAATGGAAAAATACTTACATCAGATCTTCTAACATCATATAAAGATTTCCGTAATGTGTGAATCATATAAGTTAGCTCAGGTGACTTAATCAAACATGAATTTTTATAAGGAATGTAAAATTATTGGCGGCTAAATCATCTACAGTACTGATAATTTTTGCAGTTTGTAATAATATAATTTAGAAGCGTTAAAAAATTATAATAGACAATAAAATATTATTGTGTCCCCGTGAGGACCAGGTCCAAATCAAATAGACGTCGTGTATAATTTACCGCAGGTATTTATAAGTTCAACATGCACTTTTAGAATTTGGTAAACTTTCTATAGTATTGGAAATGATGTATAATATATATATAGTATAGCTGGATCAAGTTTGTGGACATTAGTTAAAAAAAAGTTTGTGGACATTTAAATTTCTTCTCAAAAGTGATAATATGCATGCCTTAAGAGGGCCCACTTCAAAGTTTTATTTTACCTTATACATATTAAAAAGTGCATCATGAAAAATGTCAGATGCGGCTCCGTGTCTGTTCGAGTGGTTTGACACTATTACTCATACGAATAGTTCCACACAACCAACAGGAAAGAGAGCAAGAAAATGACTAACATAGACTTCATATATTAAAAAATGAAAGTGAAAAGATAAAGCAGGAAATGTCAAAATATCATGAAAAAAGAGTGATGGAAAATTTCTCTTGGCAAATATTAAGTTTCAAGATAATGGAGAGAGGAACAACACAAATCAACTGAAAGTAAAAGAAGGAAAATTGGTCCAAGCATTTAAAAATACATATCAAACTGAGATCATTTTATTTTCCACGCAATAGTTAAGACGAGTACAACAAGTTTATGCTTCTTGTGTATCCGGCATTGACTGAGAGAACGGCTCCCGAGTCAGTGGCTTAAGCTGCGAATGTTGCGGTGGTGGCTGCGGATTTCGTGGTGAATATTGTTGATATCCATGTGATTGATATTGAGGCGACATATATATTGGTACTAGTCCGTTACCCTGCCCAGCATTTTTACCTTGTTGAACAGTCACATAACTTGAGGTCAACTGTATCGGATCTGATGACGAGTATGAATGAGGCGAGACCGGTAGATACATGATATATGGTTGGGATGTTGTCGACGGTGTTGGAACCGTTGAAACCCTAAGTTGTTCTGCAAGAAACCTATAAGTGAAGCTCACGACACCTTTTTTCCCATAAGGACCCGTCAAAGCGTGCGTTTCCAGCTTCATACCGTTAGCATCACCACTGGCTGGAGGGTTTGAGCCTAATAGTTGTTTCATTGGAAGTCTGACGAACCCGATTTCCTTATCACCAAGAAAAGGCCTGTGGCTCATCAGTTCCACGAGGAGCATCAAACGCCCTTCTTGAGCTAACTTCTCATCGAGTGAAAACTTAATCGTCTGGTTCCATTTAGGGTTTGTATTTGCGGAGAAAGCGACAGGGGTATTGATCCTGTCCTTAACTTTCCTGTCTTTAAGGATCGCAACTGAAGCATATACGTCCATAGCCGAGAAGGCGTTGACATCTTCAATGTCTTTGGCAAACTTGATCACAATCTCAAGGATCAGTTTGGTCGTGGTGGTTTGAAACCGAGGGGAAAATACGACAGGCTGACCTGGTATTGCTGGTTCCGGGTTTGGATAAACGGGTTGACCGATCGAGAGGGAATGATCCTGAGGTACAGGAGGACACGAATCATCAACCGGCAGTGGTTTAAACCGGTACAAGAGGCACAACCTTGCGTTGGTACTTCCTTCCTCTGTGACTTTGATAGGGCAAGTCATAGACTTCATTTTATGGACGTTACCGTTTCCAAACGGCCGTGGATCTGAGGCAAAAAGTTCCTTAACCGAGACGTTGACTTCTCCTAGATAAAGGTCTTCCTTCCGTTCGAGCAAATAGCTAAATAACTCGACCTTGAGGGTTAACCGGCCTTCACGGCCTTCTTCTTCGTTGCAGGGAAACTTAACGGTGTGATTCCACGTCGGATTCAAACCACCGTCGTAGTCGATGGGTGTTTTGGCCGTTTGTGTCTTGTGAGTACCTTCGCCGTGAATTGAAACGACGGCGTATACGTCCATCTTGTCAGTGGCATCGACATGGCTGAGGTCGCTGGCTGATACAATTTTGAGCTCAAGAACTGGGTTCTCTATGGCTCTTTGCAACTCTGAACAAGCCATTTTTAGAATGTCTTGCCTTTTACTATCTTCACAAGATATATACAAGTTTGCGTGTGGACAATCTTCTATAATTAAAATGTTATAAAACTATAGAAAGATAACATGGATGGCATATCTCGAGTCAACGTTAGTTTTATATATACCAAATTATAGAAAGATAGACACTATGTCCATGTTGTAGCTTTGTAGGATACATCATACATATCGTCTTATTACGCACCAAATTCTTGTCAAACACTTCTACCAACATATGTTCTAAGAAAGAGTTCGAATAAGTAACGGTAACTGAATAAAAGGAGCTATCTTCTTGCAAAGAGTTCAACAAAATGTATTAAAACATATAGATGTGCCACGAACATATATCTATCTCAAATATGCGAATATTTAGACAATTTTCCAAGGAAATATAGTAAACATGTCTATGTCGAGTGCTGTCCCACTAGCACAATTTCATACATCCAGGAACAGATGTATAAGACTTGGTATTTGGGATATTCTACATATAAGAAAAAGAGAACTCAAATAAAGACATATTTTATTATTATTATTATTATCATTATTATTATTATTATTATTATTAGAGCCGGGGTCCGCGCTTCGCGCGGATAATATGTTTTATTAAAGTAAATTTTTATATTTTTGTAGTTTTAAGTATCAGATATTGGACGTTAAGTTTTGTTCGTTGTAGAATTAACCATAGAGTTTTTGTTTGAATGCGATGCGGTGATCAGTTTCTGTTTTCTAAACAATAGCAAGTTTGAAAAATATATGGTTGTTTGCATTGAAGTGTAAAATTTAAAACAGTTGACTGGTGTTCTGTCTTGTGGTTTGATCCCATGTGGAGGTATGCCATCAGGCTTAGGATAATAGCTTATTCCTCTTTTGAAAGCGTTGTATGATATCTATGTCGTTGTCAAAGTAAAAGCGCAATCTTGGTGTGGTTGTGAGTGATAGTTTCCCTGAAAAGTAAAATATTTGTAAGCATTTAGTTAGACATAAACTTTATGTTTAGTTGATTACCTTCATGTAACCTTGGAATGATACTTGTGATGATTACGATTTGGTTTTTCCTGGTAGATATGCTATTTAACTCTCTGAAAATAGCCGCCTCATTGTCCCATATAGTTAGACGGACCAATTTGGATCTACAAAAAATTATTATATTATATATTTATTGCTTAATGCAATCTAATGATGACTTTTGTATCTGTGTTGTGGTTATATAAATCACTTCCTTGGATGAGGCATATGCGGCCAACAATATTTGTGGGAATAATTTGTTTTTAGCGACAAAAATAGAGAATTTATTTGTATGTGTGATAGGTATGGGTTTTTTTTTGACCTGGGAGGAAGTTGGTTGCACTTGCTAAGCTGATTAACTGGGGATAGCATTGGGGCCGGAAAATGTATGAAGGAATCGGTGGAATGTTTTCTTGAATCAGTGTTATAATTGTTGTCTCATTGATATTGATTATGTATGGTTGAAGTGTAAGCTTGTACCGTCGGTTATTGGGAAGAATATTAAAATATCTAATGTGATAAATTTTCCCTTCCTTGAACCGTTGGTACATTGTGTCAGACGTAGAAATAGGCACCCGCCCTTCCATTTTTTGTTCCTGTTGAGTGGTTAAAAGCAATTATTTGAAATGTTGTTGGAATAATTAAAAGTAAGTATTTTTTAGACAAACCTAGATATCAAGATAAATGAAAGTTGTTCCTAGGAAAGCATTTTTATTTGTGTGATTTGAAATGGGCCACATCCTAATGATCCTAGCGATAATTAGTTGCGGTCCGAGGTTGTCGCTCCACTTGTTGTGAATTTCGGCTAGAATTACAAAAAGATAAATTGAAAACAAAAATAGTGAAAAATTGCAATTAAAAAATCAACTAAAAGAATTGTATTTTGAAAATGTATAATCTAAGACTATTACTTAATTATTTTTTTATTTTTTAATGTTTTTAATATTTTTTAATTAAGTTTTATATATCTAGGGTATAAGGGTCATTTTACCTATTAAATGAAACATTTTGGTCATTCTATCAAAACTTTCCTTCTTTATCACAATATATGGAAATAAAATTTCGGTTGTATAGGGTTTTTCGAGTTTTTGATGGTGCTGAAAAATAATTGGTCATTGTGACTTTAATCGTTTTAAAATATAAAGTAAGTTTTAAAATATGCAATTAATATATGTTTTTTTTGTATGGTTTAAAACTAATAAGATGTAAATAATGAAGAATATATTAAAACTAAATATATATATATATATAACCAAATTTATGATAAACATGGTCAAACGGTTCATAATTTGTATGTTAAATTAAAAAACATTTTCTAGATAAAAAGAAAATCTATATTTGTATTTGTACATTAAATGGAAAAGGGAAGTAATATGAAAAACTTTATTGCAAACAATAGAGTGCATTAACAATTTATATATTTTGTTTATTAGAGTTTTGGATAAATAATTAATGTTTCAATAATAATAATGTTTTCATTCAAAAATAATAATATTTAAGATGAAGATGAGATGAAGAGGAAGAGAATCACGATGAGAAGGAGTCAGTGATTAGGGTTAGGGTGAGGATGAATGATCTTCAGTTTTTAGAAAATTATATGTTTTAGGGCTTTTAGTATCAATGGGTTAGGGATTATGTTTTAGGGCCTTTAGTATATGAGTAATAATGGGTTAGAGCCTTTAGTATTTGAGTAATAATGGGCTGTTAAAATGGAATGCTGAGAATGGTGTAAATGGGCTTCGAAATTTAGTAATAATGGGCTGTGAAAGTTGGTCTTTCAAGCCCAGTCCGGGATGACATGGCAGATTGGTTGGTTCTCAATTTTTTTGTCTATGTGGCACCTCTAAAAAAGCTCCAATTTAGCTGCTTTTATATAGTGGGATTTTATCGGATGTTAATTACTAAATGAGCCAAAAGAGGACAAAATTTTAGGTTGCAAAAAACATTACAATTTTGTGACCTTATATTAGTGAAAACATTACAATTTTGATAGTGTGTTGTTGATTGACGGGAAAAATGCCTATTTCAATGTAAATTTTACTACTCATGTTTTTTTCTTTTTGAACTTTGTAGTATTGCACACTCTATACTGAACTAAACAAAAATTCAAAAATAATCTATAAACTTTACGCGTGGTATCTTTTCCTTCATGGACTTTTTATAGTAATGACTATTTTATATTGAACATAAAAAAATTTTCAAAAATATTACATGAACTCTCGAACTAGTGCTTATATATATTGATCGTCAAACAAGGTTCTAAAAATCGGTCTAGGCGGCAACTCGGTTCTATCCGAAATGATTTTTTTTAAAATCTGATTTATACCGATTTATATGATTCAAATTGGTTTAAAATGTTCTAAATCGATTAAAATTGGTTAAAATCGATCTAAAATTGTCGTCTATATATGTTAAATTGAAGAATAATATTATTACAAATCTACAAATTTGTCTACTTTCTTCTGTTTTGTATATATAATTTTGATACGTCATTACAATAATTTTATAATTAAACTTAAAAACTAAAATATGTCATATAAATGTATAAAATATATAAAATAAATCAATAATTTGCTAACGTCTAGGCTTCGCCTAGGCGCCGAATAATCCGTCTAGGCGCTAGTCCTCTATAAAGCGCCTACTTACCGTCTAGCGATTTTTAGAACATTGTCAGCAAAGGTCTTAGTCATCCGTTAATTTATCAAGACGACATTATTTTGCATAAATTATGCAAAACTAAATAAATTAAAAATACTACATAAACTCTTAAAATCGTAAAGGTGATAGTAATCCGTTAATTTATCAAAACGACGTCATTTGGATTTAAAATTAATTTTGGAATGTTTTAACTCTCGTACTGGTGGACAAGTAAAAGCATATTAACTGATAGACCAAAGTAACCTTCTTTTATAAATTGTGTAAACATTAAATAATATATAAGTTTTAATTTAATCAAATAAATGTTATCAAATTTATGTTGGTGTAATTTTATCAAATAAATCTATAATTATTTTTGTTTTTAAATTTAACTTTAAAAATCATTTTTTATAAATTTAAATTAATTATTATTAATTTAAATACTTAGTTTATAGTATTACTAAAAATGAAAATATATTGTTAAATTTAGAATTTTGTGATGTTACATTTAAAATAAAATTAAATTTCAAAATGATATTTAAAACTAAAAAATATTAATAAATTAATAATTTAAATTAATAACATTTTTTGAATATTTAAATTTATTTTTTATATATATGCACGATTTTGAGAGTTTCATGTAATATTTATCAAAAAGACGTCATTTTGATAAATTAATGGTTGACTTAACATCTTAGACAATTAATATATATAGGCACAATATTGAGAGTTTATGTAGTATTTTTGAATTTTTGTTTAATTCAGTATGAAATATGCACTACTATAAAGTTCAAGAAAAAAAAGACACGACACGTAAAGTTCATATAATATTTTTAAAATTTTGTTTAGTTCACTATGAAACATGCAGTAATACAAAATTCGAAGAAAAAAAACGCAACCGTAACTTTCATGTTTAAATAGGTCATTTTCCTGTTCCATGCAGCCTTTTATTTACGCTATGCCTGGAGTACATGGATGATTACTGATGATGTGATGTTCGTTCGAGGAGTCCAGCCGCATGGATGTGATTTTGTAGCTAGTGAAAAAAAAAAACAGAAGCACAAGATGTTGGGAAGGTAACATGTTCTAGACGAGACCAAATTCATAAAGAGTGAGTATTCACATGTAAATAATTTCAACATTCGAAATTATATACGTTTGTGTTATTTTGTAGGATAACCTCCTATTACTGAAACACTAAACATCATTTCTTATATTTTTTTCAATTTTTTTTTAATTTGTTTTTCAAAATTTATTTTTATAATTCGAAAATACTTTTTAAAACTATTTTTCAAATTTTTATTTTTATTTTTAATATTTATTTTTTATTTTATAAAATTTTAAACTTCAATCCCAAATTCTCACCCTTTAACTATAAACCCTAAGATTTAGATTAGTTAACCCTAAAGGTATAAATATATACTTAGATTTTTAATGAAATATTTTGGTCATTTTGATCTTTAGAATCTACATTTGTGATAAAAAAAATTTTAGCGCTATCCTAAAGTTTTTCTCTATGTAATGGAAAGAGAATATTGTTAAAGTATTTATAGAGTCTATAAGCCTTCGAAAGCTGCATCCTCGTTGATGGATAACTAAATATTGTCTCCATTATTTAGAGCTGCAAAGAGGCAGAGAGAAGAATCCAACGTTGACATGGCTGACGTCAGTGACGTATATTCTTAGCTCGAGGGTTGGATTCTTCTCTTTGCCTCTTTAAATCTGTAAGGGAGACATTTACGGGAGAGTAATAGAGTCTTGACCTGGCCAATTAGTAACAGATAAAGGTATTATTATAAAAGCTATGAACACAGCTAGAAACAAAAGTCAACTTATAAATTACTACACCACCCACGTATATTTTACGTTGCAAGATCACAATCTCACAAACTAGAATATTAAATAGAACCCCATCGTAATAAAATGACAAGTCATGGAATCAACTATGAGAGCAATCTATCTCCTCAAATACAGCTATTCATGGATCATATCATCTCCTCAAATCTGGATAGATAGCTCACAGTACATACTTCTTAAACGCTGCAAATCATCTTCGCTTCTCTCAAGTCTCACACACCCGCAGATCGAACTACAAAAGTTGGAAGTTTGTGATGACCATTGCTTTAGAATCTAAGAAAATGGAATTTCATTGACGGATCTTTGCCAAGACCATATGAATCTGATTCATTGTTCAAGTTCTGGAATCCATGAAATAGTAAGGTTAAATCATGGCTTCTATAGGCATGTTGTTAATCAGGAAATATATGATATCATATTGTATGCCATGATGCTCCTAAGATTTTGTCAGATCTATTCAAAAGATTTCAAGTTAGGAACGTACCTAGAATCTTCAACTAGACCACTAAATCTTAGAATCTATATCAATGACTAATGGAGCCATCAGCCTCTTATACAAAGATGAAAGACTATTGGCAGTACTTTGCAAGTACCACTGTAATTGTAAGTTTGGAAAGGTTAATGAACTCTTGGACAAAGCATAAACAAGTAGAACCATCCAATTTCTTAGTGGGGGTCAAACAAATATAATGTGAACATTTGTGGTCAAATTATGAACAATAATCATTATCTCAATATGAGATTCATATAAAACATGTTAGACGAGGATCAAAGTCAAAAAAATGTTGGAGCTACGGCTAAAGGATATGTGCTTCCAGTGGAAAATAAAATTCAGCTCATACTTCTCACTATGATGGAAGTATATCTGTAATCCCACTTATCATCAAAGGCCTCGTCATGTTTGTATCCACTATGGAGTAATAGGTCATCTCAAAGACTGTTGTTACAAACTTCATAGTTTTTCTCCTTGAGTGACACGAAAAAGAAATGTGTATTCTCCTCAAACGGCTATGTCAGCTCATGCTCCAAAACCTACATCGTCATTTGTTCCTAGTACAAATGTGGGAACCGAAATTCGCACTATCGATTTCCGTTTAAATTGGGAAACTAGAAAAACCTTAATTTTCCAGAGGTTCCGGATCTCTGCGAGAGCCAACGACAAGTGACCAAATATATGCGGAAATCATGAAAAGATAACAAACGAGTTTAGAGAAAACAGTAGATCTTATTTCGAGTCCGCGTAAGAGCGTTGCGATCATTACAAGAGATCATAAAAGCTTTGGCCGCAAAGGTTGTCAACGACTTACTTACATAAAATAGCAAATCCCTCATAAAAAAAAAGACATCCAGTTTATAAATGCAAAGCTGATCCTCAACATCGTTGAGACTTCCGGCTCCACAACTATGACAAATAGCTACAACATCAGACAGTTTCTATCCGCAGGAAGCTATAACATTTTTTCCATCGGAATCATTAAGAGATTTTATAAGTTAGTTAAAAATATTTCTTACCATTGTAATATAAGAATCTCTGAATATTCAATCAATATACACTTTTTAACTTACCAAACGTCCACCCGCAAACTCACAACATCAATAATTATATTTTTCTTACAAATTTGTTTTTTCTTTAAAAGTTCTTACAAATATCAGACATTCTACTACACAATTAACAAATATTCATAGTCGGGTTTGTGTTGACAGTGGGACCATTGATACTATTTATGAAGATTTTTTGTGTTCTTTTGTTGTTGATGTTTTTTGTCAAGCTAAAATTAATTTGTTTTTTCTTTTGGTTTTTAGAGCGAGCTTTGTAGTTTTTTTTGTAGAGAGTGTTCTCTATCGAATATTTTCTACATATTTGTGGAACTTCCTTGGAATTTGATATATTTTGTTTGATAAAATCATTTTATGAATTATAAATTCATTTAAAAAATATACAAACGCCGGAATACCACTAGTTTTTTAAATAGTTCACCCGTCCAAATTCCCTAAAATCTAAGATTTTTTCAATCAATTCTATTATTTTGATAGCTTACATGCACTACGATGTGTTCATTACATCCTTTCACTGCAATTCATAGCAAAAACTATAAGGTCTCCAAAAAATTATATATATGCACGAGCAATTTGTAAAACACATGAGCTGTGAAAATCTATAACCAGATTTTTGTAAAAACAAAAGATAAACTCTCTATTGTATACTTTTATTATATAATGATCATTATAAAACCACCTGGGAGCCCTAAGAACACAAAAGAAAACCACACATCTTCCACCAAGAACTGATTCCGCTGCTCCTTATCCAAATATGGATCCAAGTACTCTTACTGGCTACTGATGTGGCGTAAGCACTGCAAAAAAAAACACAAATTCAAAACGATTAGTTCACACTAACTGCAAAATGAATTAAATTTTGAGAGAGACACGTCTCCAGAGCCTAGCCACAACAATGCAGAGATGTAACAAAAGTTATAACTCATATAACAACAACCTATCCCATCTCATGCAAAGAAACAAGAGATGACATGTTAGAACCGGCCAACTTTTATTTGCTGTGGGAGTTTCAGTGAAGCACTCAGAAAAAAATCTATATGATATTCTTTTGATTTTTCAACATTGATCCTGGACTGACTTGCTTTATTAGGCTGATTGGTTGTCTTTACTATTCGTACCCCACTCTTCCTCACCCTCAGCACTACCATCTGTAGAATCTTCATCAACAACTCCCTCTTCTTGATTCACTTCTTCTTCACCTCCTTCATTCTCTTCCTCACCATTTTCTTCTGCTACCTGCACAATGTAAGAAAAAAAATACAACTAAACGTCGAGTCCTGCGGAGAATAAAACTGTTTGCTGCTTAGCAGATGATTCAAACGAACCATTTTTAAAGTAATATAGCTCTCAAAAGAGCTTACCTCGTCATCTCTGTCTCCATTTTCAAGTGGTTCTTCTGCTTCAACTTGCAGGTTTCTGAAGGCTTCCACGAGGGTAATGAAAGGTTGATCGGCCTGGGTTGCATAATTTTCTGCAGCAGCATAAACTCCCCTGTAGATAAACAAGAGTAAATTTATTGGTTTGACCAAACCAATGATACTCTGGGTATGAGCTATCAACATTAACAATCTCAACTAGACTTTGACCCGCGCACCTGCGCGGATGTATATTTTGAAAAATATGTTGATATTTATTTATCATGTAATTATTAGGGTTTGACAAAATGAATCCGAGGAACAGAACCGATACCGATCCGAAAATATAGGACCAAACCCGAACATAAATTGATTAAATATTCGAATTATTCAAAATTTTGTTATTTAGAGAACCGAATCTGATCCGAACCGAAGTATTCAGGTACCCGAATTTATCTAAAAGTAGATTTATATACTTATATATATTAATTATTTTTAGATTTAACGTATATAAAACATCAAGAATGATACTTTTAAATTGGTTTAAATACTTGAAAATATATATAGATAGTCAAAAGTAAATATCTGAAATAGTTAAAGTATACTCAATCATCAAAAATTCTTAAAATAATTATTGATTTTGTATCCAAAATTTTAAATCAAGCGAATTGGTATGTTAAGCTTAGGTATTATGACATATGTTATTTAAATTTATAGGTAATATATTATTTTATTTATATATTTTGAAAAATTTAAAATATAAAATGATTTAAAACTTTAAAATAATTTAAATGGGTTTTCCAAACCCGCAAAAATCCGAATCGAACTCAAACCAAAATTTAGAAACATCCTAATAGGACTGAAATCTTTGACCCCGAAAATCCAAAACGCAAACCGATTAGAACCAAACCCGTATGGGTACCCGAAAGCCCATCCCTAGTCATTATTATATATCGTATATTGTCATCATATAATTAATCGTATTTTATACGTACCATCATATAAGTAATCATATAATTAATAGTATTTTATACGTACCATTATATAAATAATTACATATATTATATTTTTATAACTTACTATGAAATATAAAACCATAATTTGAGTTGGTATTTCAAATTGAGCTTTGTATTGTATTTTTCTTATATATATTGACAACATTTTTTTATAATGGTTATTGAAAAATAGTTTAGTAAAAATCCATTTTTGAATATATGTATATTTTTGAATCAATTTTTGATATAAATCAACTTTGAATTATTATTTTGATTTGAAATATGTATATAAAGTTTAAATTTTGTTTTATGGTTAGTTTAGAAAAAAAAGTTTTAGGCAATTAGATTGACCCATTTTCGTATATTTTAAAACTGGCCCAGATAGATAGTTTCTTATAATATGATGGACTTTCAATTTTTCTTAATAACATGAGCCCATTACCTTTTTTTCTTGATACTATTATCTTTGTTTCCAAACAAAATTAAGTTTTTTGAAAAGACTACAATTCATGTTTCCAAACACTCTAAATTTTTTTAATAGTCCTATTCAAGTTTCCAAACAATCTCAATGTGTACTTCAGTTTTAATAATATAGATGTGTAAACAAGTGAAAATAGTGAGTCGCTCCCTATTCAGAACAATCGTATAATAAACATAATGATCATTAGCTAAAAAGATATGCTAGGAGTACCTCGCCTCTACAGCATTAGCTTCAACAGAACGAGCAACTTGCCAATCCTCAAAAAGATTTGGGTACTCTTCAGGATCAGCCAAAGATTCTGCTGCTTTCGAATTAACCTGTTGACAAGTCAAAATGTAACTAAAACACATATGACATTTTTATGGTCATTCACCATTATTTATAGAAAGATGAATAAGTAACCTTGCTTAGATCTTTTCTCCAGAGGGCTACTATCTCTGAAACTTTGCTTGGAAGATAAGAACGTGCCATCAGAGCAGCTTCTGGTATCCGGTTGCTGGAGAAAAAAAGAAGAAAATCTTGTCTCGAGATAACACAAAGCATATATGGATTTGATTTTTATAAACCGCCATTTGAGCGCTACTAAAATACCTCTCCACCAATAACTGCAGACAATCTTCCAATCTACCCAGCATGAATAAGCAAAGAAAGGCGACATTGTTCTTTCCCTGCTCCTTAGCAAGGGATGCAAGCTTTGACATCCCTTCAGCATCTCCCAAAGAAGAATATAGTAGTAGCAAACCACTCAAATCCGTAGCGTACTTCATGCAATCCTCGGCCAGTTGGAGCTATCACGATGACGCACACAGAAATGCAATACAAACACTTAGATAGTAGGTATCAAAATGAATCCATGAAGATTAGAAGAAAGCCAATGCCATCATAAAATCTATACTAGCAGCGTTATTTATCAATACAATATATTGTAGTAAAATCAACTGATATAGCATCTAAACAGATAATCAATTTCTTAAAATTACCAGTACAAAACATTAGGAAAGAATATTCTGGAGAAGATATACCTTGCCAGAAGACATGGCTAACTCTCCCAACTGCTTCCATTTAGACTCACTCTGCACTTCTTCAGCGATTTCCTACAAGCATGGAAAACAAGGATAATAAACATATTGCTAAGTAAATGAATAAAGTCAAAGTACTTCTTAAACATTCAATCATCACAAATATAATATTTACCTTGGCAATTTCAAGTCTACCCAATTGTATGGCCAGCTCAAATCTGTAGTCAGGATCTGTCGCAATTTCTAAAGCATCTTCAATCATTCCCCGAGACTCCAAGAAATGAGCAACACTAACAATTTGAAGCATTTCCAGAACAAAATAAGAGAGAGATGTACACAAAATAGTGAAATACAATAGATGAGGGAAATATAATATCAAGTTGAGTGAATCCTCATATACATCTCAAAGAAACCAAAATAACAATGTTCTTCGTAAACTGAATAACAAAGACCATTGGAAATCTAAAAATAACATCACGTAGGACATAGGACGCAGTAGGAGATGAGTTGCGGTACATATTGAATATGTAAATGTTGAAATTTAGACTAAAATAACTTATAACGTACTTGTTATGCTGCTCTTTAGGAATTGTAGGTAAAATTTCATTGGCTTTGTCCAAATCACCCCGCATCACAAGAGTCTTGTATTCAATCAGGCTAAGCAGCAGGGTATATCCTATGACACTGCATTCCCAAGAATGGTGAAATACGTCAGCATATTTTGAATGAGCTATTAAACAGTGAGAAATAAAAAGACAGAAAAAAGGAACGCACTTGAATTCTTTGTCTACCAAGTAGACCCGACTTTGGTTGGCAATATAGCCTAGCAAATACATTGGACGGTCCAAATGATACATTGTGGTTACCTGTCATAAGTATATTACCGGCTAAGATATAGTGTAACTCATAAAGATGATTAAATCTTTGAAGATATCAAAATACAAGAAGAGTACCTCGCCTCCAACACAATAGTTAAGCTTCGAAGAAGAGTTGTTGTAAATGAAGCAGTCCCCGACCCATATACCTGTCCTAACACGTTCATCATTCTCATGGAGAACCTCAAAAGCCTCCTCAACACCTTCTTCATCAGTTTGTCTTCCACTAGCAAAATGGGAGGAAACCAAGTCACGCTGCAACAGAGAGGAACACCAGAGTAAGCATTAGGAAAATCCACGAAAGTGGAAATGCAAAAATATATTCCTGAAAATTTTGAGGTTGAGCGAAACCCTCACATTGAACTTCAGGATGTAGAATGACGTATCACTAGCAATGGCAACTAAATCACCACTTTCTGCCCAATAAAGATTCTGCAGATTTTTCATGGGAGCACTAAAGAGTTAGACAAGATACAAATGGAGACAACTTCCAAGTAAAAATAAAATGTAAAATAAGAATAGGAAAAAACTGATGAAAGTTAAATTCCACAACAGATACAAGTTTAGTGGTTGAATACCTTTACTGTGACATCAATTCGCTGAATCAGCCTACATTCAGCCCAATCATAAAAGCAGATGAAATCATTTGAACACATTGCTAACAAGGATCCTCCAAAAATCTTCTCAGCTGAGAAAGTAGGCCGAATACTCTTCCTTTCCTGAAAATACCAGTGATGTGTTGTGACTGAACTCATTTGTATAGAATAAGATGCACTTTATGGAAATTTCAGACGGATACAAGATGCAAATCCTATTACTATCCGAAACCCTAGATCGTTACACAATGTCTCTAGGGATCTCTCAACGATCTCATCACGACCGCCTTGAAGAAATCATAAGGTTCAACAAGTCTCACAACAACAAAATGAATAACAATCCAGAAAAAAATGTATCTTTAACCTAGATGCACACTCTAACAAAATGTATGGGAAATGCCATAGTGAGAATAGCAGACCTGGAAATTTTTATTGAATATCTTTATCTTTGACGAGCTCTCTCGAACTGCACATTCCCCCTCGGATGACCAAACAAATTCCAGTCCAGAACCGAAAGACCTATTTCTCCAAGCCAAAGCTGTGTAGATTATGTACTCTCCATCCCCACAGACTACGACAAACCTCCCGTTTGGGTTATGCTTCAAGCTCTGGGAGTTAGAATGAATAGCAATTTATGAGATACAAGAGATAATTATTCTGAACCACGCTCTTGGAACTTCGTGTTACCCACTTCATTTCGAATAATAAATGGTTTCAAAGAGTGATTACAGCAATCATATTTAGCAGAAGCACGACTCTAGTGATACCAAAAACTTCAAAATGCTATCCCAATAGCTCCTATAATAATTCAGCACAACAGGGTAAGATTCTCCCGGTGCTGTATAGTAACACTCACTTGTGGATAAAGATCACAGGTCCCCAGATCTTTAACAGCCAAGGGAAGTCTTTCTCCATCAGTAACCTAGGTAAAGAGACGGTTAAAATCATCAGACAATACACATAAACAGCTTAGTCGCGCAGGTTCAGCCGTGCTATATTAAAAAAATTATAGTTAGAAGTTAGACCTCGAAACTGGCACCAATACTTTTGATGTTTGCAGTTTGGATTTCATTATGCTTAGCCCATATAATTTTTCCGCTACTGTCCATGCTAGCCACAGGAATTTCTCGTCCAAGTTTGACCATGATGGTTCCTTCATCGTATCCAATTACAACCCTGTAAAATGCAAGCACATTCGTTAGATGGTCGTGAATGCTCAGTTGAATACAGCGTTAACACTGATCCCACAATAGCTCTTACTAATTATACGCACCCTTAGCTCTTCAAATAGTCAATTTCAGAAGAAAGTTAGCAACAAAATGGCAGACACAAAGATTTTACTTAAGAGAGAAAATCTACCCCTCGAAAGCAAATCTACATACAGGAAGCAAGAGTCCAAATCATTACCTGCGCGAACTTTTTATGTAACCAATGGCCCAGACTCTCTCGAGAGCATAATTCAATGTGTTCTCTAGCCTGAAAAAATAAAAGTAGTAATAACAAATCAAAATAAAACGAGTACGAGAAAGAAACTCATGTGCCAAAGGCGTAGTTGAATTTTTAAATACCCCACAAAAGCATCAGCATTGTTACAGAAAGGTTTTAGATAAAAACACCTGTAAGTCGTGGCGTGCCAAATGCGAACAGTGCCATCCTCAGAGCCTGTGAGTATTATTGGAAGCTCCGGATGGAAACATACTGCAGATACATTGTGGGTGTGCCCTTCTAGCGTCTGGACACAGCTTTTAGTTTGATAGTCCCATACCTGATTCCAGAAACACTAGTAAATGATCTGCGAATACATATGCTCTCAGGCTAACAAATCACATATATAACTGGATACAGACCTTAGCAGTTTGATCATCAGAGCCAGTAATTAAATAGGGCTTATCACCCCCTGTGAAATAATCTACGCAGTTGACTCCTTTCTGATGAGCATCCAGTGTAAAATTTGGGTCAGGGGAGCCAAGATTCCATATCTGAAGATGAACAAGCATGAAAAAAACAATCTGAGCAAACACTTTTTACAGCACCTATTGCTGACTAAGCCATAAATCTAAGCTTGGGAGCATTTTTCTTACCTTTATGGAACGGTCAAGTGATGCACTGGCAAAAGTGTTGGTGTCTTTTGGATTAAATACCACTTGCATCACATAGTGCGAATGTCCCTCAAAGATCTGAGTACAGGCCCAACCATTTTCCCAGTCCCAGAGCTTTATGAGCATATCATCAGAAGATGACAGCACATATGGGAGGGTTGGATGGACAGCTACACACCTAATGTAATCGGAATGAGCCTCAAACACTTTAACCTTGTCCATTGTGTTGTAGTTGTATACACGGATGTACATATCATCCGCTGCTGCCACAACCCATTGCTTTCGTGGGATAAACTTGGCCGACCTAACTGCAAAGTCATATATAAAAAACTCAGTATCAGAAACAAAGCTCCACAAAAAATCTATAACAAAAAAGACGCTCGTCAAATTACTATACCTGGCAATTCGGTGACCTCGAAAGATTTTGTTATCGTCTGAGAAGACAATCATATTAGATTCAGATTAGAATAAACTCCACGAAATCATAACAACTACTACATCATCAAGTCTCTTATAATGACTTACAAGCAGAAACAGATAGAGAAACAAAAATTAAAAAGAATTCACCCACCTGAGTCTGGTAGTTCCAGATACACACGGTTCCAGAATACAAACTTGCTAGAATCCTGTAACACCAACATGTCAACCACCACCGTGAGAATAAATTGACATTCCAAAATACAAAAAACATGAATCAGCAAAAATCAAAGATGAAAACTACTCACCATGGCTCTGTAGGATGCAGATCCACAGATTTCACTCGCTCTGATCGTTGAGCAAATTTTTTCTGATGCAAACACAACAAAAGCAAATCATCCCCACAGCAATCACAGATAAGAACGTTAGTAAACTGTTCCTAATACTATCCTTCATGGAAAGAAGAAGAAGAAGAACAATTACCTTGATATCGAGTCTGAGCGGCTGTTGAAAAAAAATAAAAATAAATAACGAATCGTCAGTACAAATCTTCGCTCTATAGAAGCCACAAACACCAGATCCATATTCAATCTCATAAACCAAAAATGCGAGACACTATACTCGATTTCGTGAAAATAACTACAAAGAAGAATCCGGATGGTTTCGCTGAGATTTGACCTAGCTACGGATGAAATGCAAATGCAGGAAACTAGATCGCATCGCAAGTAAGTTAGCTTGAGATCTGGGAGAGATGAAATAGAAATCAACGAGAGATTTGAATTTTCTCACCATCTTTGCAGGTTAAGCAGAGCAGAAGATCTGCTCGTCGGATCTCGTATCCCGGCGATTGAAGAAAGACGTTAGGCTCGGCGTTTGGAGTGATTGCAGAGAGGAAGAGGTGTGTTAGATACTGCGGAGATCAATATAACATTAAACACATTTGAAGTCGCATCTGAAATCAAATTGTGACACATCATTTAAATTAAAATTTTAAGAACAAAACAAATTAATAAACAACAAAAAAAAATGGGCAATTGTCAATAATAGCACCTTTGAATTTTATGTCTCAAAAATAGCACTAGAAGGAGAAAGTTACAAAAATGACATTCATTAAAGGGTAAAATATCTCTAATACCCTTGGTTTAAAATTAAATAAACAAACAAAAATAAATAAAAATAAATAAAATAAAAATAAAAAAATGAAAAATAAAAAAAATGAAATTTTTTTTATATAGTTTCAGATTATATGTTTTCAGACTCGAAATTTTTATAATTTTTTTAAAAACTTTTTTTTTGAAATTTTTTTTTATTTTTTTTTCAAATTTTCTTTTTATAATTTAAAAATACTTTTTGAAACTGTTTTTAAATTTTTATTTTAGTATTTATTTTTTATAAAATTTTAAACGCAAGGGGTATAAATGTATATTACCTCTTTAATGAAACCTATTTTTGTGACTTTGAGCCTTGAGTGCTACTTTGGGAACAAAAACTTGGTTTGATGCTATCCTAGTCTTTTTCTCTTTAAAATTTTATAAAAAATAAATATTAAAATAAAAAATAAAAATTTTAAAAACAGTTTCAAAAAGTATTTTTAAATTATAAAAATAAAATTTGAAAAAAAAATAAAAAAAAATTTTGAAAAAAAAAATTTCAAAAAGTAATTATAAAAATTTCGAATCTGAAAACATATAATCTGAAACTATAAAAAAATTTCTTTTTTTATTTTTTTATTTTTATTTTATTTTTATTTTATTTATTTTTGTTTGTTTATTTAATTTTAAACCAAGAGTATTAGAGATATTTTACCCTTTAATAAATGTCATTTTTGTGACTTTCTCCTTCTATTGCTATTTTTGAGACATAAACTTCAAAAGGTGCTATTATTGACAATTGCCCAATTTTAAACCCTAATTCCAAAACCCCACCCCTTAACTCTAAACCCTAAGGTTTGGATTAATTAACCAAGGGGTATAAGTGTATATTTACCTCTTTAATGAAACATATTTTTGTGACTTTGAGCCTTGAGTGCTACTTTGGGAACAAAAACTTGGTTTGGTGCTATCCTAGTCTTTTTCTCAAAAAAAATTAAAGAAGGGAATTTTGTATGTTTTTTCTATATAAAATTGTAAATCACTAAATTTCAATTAAACACTCGAAATTAAAACACAAGTAGAAGGAAAATAATTTACAAATGAAGAGTTTGATTAGAATGATGTATATTTTGTTGTAGAAATAATAATGTACATGATTATTTTTTTGTTATAGCTGTAAATATTTTTGTTGTAGGATTTTTGGTTGTAAGTCTGAAAACATTAATTAATCATTTGTATATTTTTCTATCCAAGATATAAGTGTTTTATGTATTTTGCTTCTAGAGCCAAAAAAAAAAAAAAATTGGTAGCTTTGAAAAAAAATCTGATTTTGGTTAGTATATTGTATGAATCATTGTTCATGTGTTTAACTCTGATCAATTTGTTGTGATATAAGACAGTTCAAGTTAGGCTGATTATTTTTTGTTTGTTTCATCGTTGAATACTACTCTTATTCTTTGTCGGCAATATATTGTTGTATAGATGAAAAGATATGTTACGTAAGTATTCTAAAATACACTATATCTTGAAATTTGTTTTCTTGACATTATAGCAAGATCGTCAATTTCAGAAACAATGATTCGGAGAACCTTTTTTTAAACTGTAACACAAGAAGGCTTGGAAGATAATGCATTATTGTCCTGGATGCTGATTGGCTCCAACCAAATAGCATTTTACTTCTAGAAAGGTATTAAGCTCACTGAAGAGGACCCAATTGTCACCAACAAACACAACTTCATCAGAAACCAGTCTATTACTTCTTTGACAACTTCAACTTCCAAAGATCAATATTTGTACTTGCTTTAATGACTTGTAGTCCTTCTTATATGGTGCACATCCTATGCCTGCTCGGTCTTTTGGTGAAGACCATGATGCATCTACAATATATACAGTCTTACTTGTTTGTAATCCTAAGCAGAATTACCGTTGATATTTGTATATTGAATTTGATGTCGCTCCTCCCATATTTTGGCTTTATCTCAATCCCATAGTTTTCGATTGATAATAGAGTTATTAATCAATTGTGAGATGAATTCTCTATGATTAGGGAAGATTAATATACTCCTCATTTTCCAAATTTGCCATTTAGTAAACAAGGCCAAGTCATCAATCAAAGGCGACTGAGGAGGAAGTAACTGATAGTAACTAGCTCAAATATTGCTGCAAATATTGAGAATAATCACCCAACTTGGTTGGTTTTCGAGTGGTGTCAGTTCCATACTTATTTCGCAATCCATTGGAATAGTATATGATTAGTGATTTAAGTGCTTCCCCACATAGCTGACGATGATGATGATTATAACTTAACATCCCCTTTTGAGTTTTTATCTGTTACTGGCAAGCTATTATATAAACAACTCTCGACATGAGCAATGGATTCTGTCTTGACGATTTTTCGAGGTGCGTGAAATCGAGAAGTATATTTCACTCATCTCGATTTTTAAAAGTATATTCCACGGTAATTAAATAAGTATAACTATTGCAAAATTAAGTAAAAAAACCCGAGGGAAGTGTGCACTTTCTGCCGCTTAGATCGTTTTCGTGTATATACCATCATTAGTTAGTTAATCAATTCTATAACATTTTCATTCTCTTCTTTTTTATCATGTGCTTTTCTTTATTGAAATGGAATTATAATTGGCATATTACCCTAACTTAATCATAGGTAATCGAGTTTAAGACCAAACAAAATTTAGAGAAAGTGAGACAAAATGTCAATAGAAGCTTTTTTAAGAAAATGAGAAGGAATGTTTTAAGTGAGAATAAACTTTCCTGATTCCTACCAAGTTTTTTTGGACAACATTTTGGTAGAAAGATCAACTTTTCGTTTTTAGATTAACGGAAGTGAGATACAATATGATTAGAACCTTTAAAATAATTTGGAATGTTCTGTGGAAGTGAGAATAAACTTCATGATTCCTACCAATTTTTATAAACAACATATACACATGGTTGAAGGATAAACTTTCATATTTCTTTAACCTGGTATAAACTTGGAAGAGTTATTATCCGGTACGAGCAACTTAATGAAAAACAAATTAAAGTAATATTTAAATATATTGATATAAGGTCATTCATTTTATCATGATTGATTTTTTTTTTCAACTTATCATGATTGATTTTTTTTAATTGACGTCCGTAAAAAGTTTTTGGTGAATTTATCAAAAGTCAAAACTAACAACTTGGGCATTCCATTGTTTTACAAAAGAGCTATCTACCATTGGATATATACATGGACTAATAATGTTCAAGTTATCTTCGCATATGTTCAAGATCTCGCTTTTGAATTTAAAGGCTACCAAATGTCGGATGTGCCTAAGAGTGGACACTAACAAGCTCACGAAACTAATGCGTTCACTGTGGCTGTAGCAGTACAGACTGGACGCTCGCAGCAAACTATATTTTATCACCATTTAACATTTGTTGTCAACGGTTAATTTATAAAGTAAATGGTTATAAATGTGAAATGTGCATAGCATGCTTGTTATCTCAGTTTATCCTGGAATACTTGTTATTCAGCATCTTCACTCTACATATGTTATTAATTGATTCAATTATTTTTTTTTTTGTTATAAATGAAAGATTTTAGCCAGCAAAAGTGCAAAACCCACTAGTTTTAAAGAATTTACACTTTTTTTTTATAAACCCTATCGGCTGATCCGGTCGGTTTCAGAAGGAACACACTTAGTGCTACAGAATGGACTAGCCCAAAAGCGTACCACACTGCCTGGCCCGAGTTTGAAATACCTTTCGACTAATGCCAGGGGTGGACCAATCATATGTTATGGCCCACCATGTAAGCCACTTGGACCGAAACCCAAACCGAGACTAGTCAAGTAGTGATAATTTAGTTCTCAAGGGGAATCGAATCCAGGACTGATGTGGATATACAGCAAACCTCGAGAGATAGCCACTAGGCTACCACCATTTGGTTAATTTTACATTTTACATTCTTGCATTAGAAAAAGAAACTCATTTAATCTTAGTTTAACTTCTCTCTAAAAATTTGTAATATAACATTAGTGTTTGTGGATTTGATCCATAAAATATTTATGCAGTATATTGCACAGTTGCACCGTATGCTTTAAAGGTAAATCCTGACTGTATCAAAAGATCCTCTGATTGTATCAAACGATCGTAACTATAATAAGTTTATACTAAAAAAATAAGTGTTCAATAGAGTAAAATCAAACCAAAGTTAAGAAAGTAGATTTCATAATACCAAATAAACTGAATGAATTTTGGGGTTTTTGCCAAAACTAACCCACAACTTGATTTTAATCCCAAACCTATACCCAAACTTGAATCAAATGCAAAACTAACCTAAAAGCCTAGTGAAATTACAGCTCAGCCCCTTGTGACCAAACAAAAAAACAGAAGCCATTTTTACGAATATAGCCCCAGTAAATCGTCTGAGTCGTCTGAATTGTTGGAAGTCGTCTAGACGACTGAAGTTTCAGTCGTCTGGTACCAGCTTATTTTAAAAATAATTTATAAATCTTGTAAAAAATATTTTGATGCGTGAAAAATAAAAATCAAGTAATTATAAACAGTTTTAAGTGATATAAATTAAGATATGATAAAATTGATTTGTTTTGAAGATAGATGAGTGGAAGTAGTGAATCATGAAATACTTTGGTTTAGGAGTTTGGCAAACATATGTTGTAGTATTGTATGGATTGTTAGGGTTAGATTTTGGAAAACTAAAATGTTTTTTTCAGAAATTAGTTTTCACTTATATGTGTTTATTTCTGTGTATAGTAAACACTTTTCAAGTTTGATTTGGTTTTATGAAGTGTTTAATTAGATAATTAAGTTTAGGGGTTATGTTTAGGGTGTGGACGACTTATATTTCAGTCGTCTGTTGAATAATTTACCCGGACGACGTATATTTCAGTCGTCCAGACGACTTACTTGTAAGTCGTCCAGACGATTTACTTGTAAGTCGTCTGGAAAGTCTTCTATTTTAGTTTCCCACTAAAAATATTTAATTTCCCGCTAAAAATATTAAACTCTTCTGGACGACTTACATGTAAGTCGTCTGTTTTAATTTCTTCACCAGACGACTGAAATGTAAGTCGTCCAGGAAGTCGTCTGAGTCAAAAATATTTAACCTAATTAGATTTTTTGCCTCCCTATATAAAGAAAAATTTACACATTCTCTCTCCTCCTCTCAAATGGCTGCAACAAAAATGTAATGTTCATCATTCTAAAACTCTCCAACCTCTCTCTAATCTCTTTGACTTGAAAACACCAAACTTTATATGAATTTTTCAGTTTTGTCTCATGTATTTCTTACTAATCTATCTCTTTTACAGGTTTTTAATCAAGTGGTACTCATCTTCCACTAATTTAGAGGTAGATCTATTAATTTTAGATATGTATTTTTGTGTGTTCTATAAATGTAGATTTATCTAATCTTCCACTCATTTTTTCTATTTTTAAGTCATTTGAACGTTTTTGGATATGCAGGTTTTTCAGATCTGGATTTGATGTGCAGGTTTTTCAGATCTGGAAGACTTCTGGGACGACTTACGTGTTAGTCGTCTGGAAGTCGTCTGGAAGTCGTCTGGAAGTCGTCTGGACTTCTTGGAAGTCGTCTGGACTTCCAGGAAGTCGTCTGGACTTCCAGGAAGTCGTCTGGACTTCCAGGAAGTCGTCTAGACTTCCAGGAAGTCGTCTGGACTTCTAGGAAGTCGTCTGGATTTTTCTGAGCGTTTTGGTAAGTTCTTATGTCTGATTTTTCTTCATTTGGTAACTTCTTGTTGTATAAAGTTCTTACTTTTTTCCCAAACTAAAACTCTCCAAACCCACTTTAATCTCTTTGACTTGAAAACACCAAACTTTATATGAATTTTTCAATTTTGTCTCATGTCTTTGTTACTAATCTATTTTTTTTTGCAGGTTTTTAATTAGATGGTACTCATCTTCCACTAATTTAAAGGTAGATCTATTATTTTTAGATATGTATTTTTGTGTGTTCTATAAAGGTAGATTTATCTAATCTTCCATTCATTTTTTCTGTTTTTAAGCCATTTGAACGTTTTTGAATATGCAGGTTTTTCAGATCTGGATTTAATATGCAGGTTTTTCAGATCTGGAAGACTTTTGGGACGACTTACTTGTTAGTCGTCTGGAAGTCGTCTGGAAGTCGTCTGGACTTCCTAAAAGTCGTCTGGACTTCCTGTAAAGTCATCTGGAAGTCGTCTGGAAGTCGTCTGGACTTCCTGTAAAGTCGTCTGGACTTCCTGTAAAGTCGTCTGGAAGTCGTCTGGACTTCCTGTAAAGTCGTCTGGACTTCCTGTAAAGTCGTCTGGACTTCCTGTAAAGTCGTCTGGAAGTCGTCTGGACTTCCTAAAAGTCGTCTGAACTTCCTGGAAGTCGTCTGGACTTCTTAGAAGTCATCTGGACTTCTTAAAAGTTGTCTGGTCTTGTCTACTCATCTACTCAAGTTGTCTGGTCTTGTCTACTCATCTACTCAAGTTGTGAATTGCATGTATACTCTTTTAGTTGTGAATTTTTTGTAAAATCAGTAATAATATTTTCCAAGATGTATTAAATGTGCTAACAATGTGTTTACACATTTACAAATCAATGAAATAATAGACTTCAGTAGCCTTTTTCTTATCTTTGGATCTCTCATATGCAATAATAAACTCCAATGGCCTTTTTCTCATCATAATAAACAAGAATGTTGGTAAGAGATGGAAACAAACAATAGTAACTAGTCAAAGCATATCATATTTTTTATAAGTTTGCATTGAAAAACTTAGTCAAATTTAGTAAAACTAAGGGAGAGAACATATTTTGTAAATATGAGTTTTACATATCTTGAAGTTACTTATCATTCTTAAAAATACAAGTTATTCAAAAACTAACGTAGAAGACTTAAAAACTAGTGGAGAAGACGCGGACGACTTCAATCTAAGTTGTCTAGACGACTAAACTATATGTCGTCTGGTCAACGCAGAGGTTATTTTTGCAATTGACTTTGAAATCTGTTATTTCGGACGACTGAAAGTTAAGTCGTCTACTATTGTTTGGTTAAAAAAAAACTCCAAAAAAGCTAGACGACTTACATTTCAGTCGTCAGAGGTTAGTTTTGCATTTGACTGGATTATTTCAGAAGTTTGACTTTTTGGACGACTTACATTTCAGTCGTCTAGTGAAAATTAAAATAATAATATTTTTTTAAAAGTAGACGACTTAAAGTTAAGTCGTCGTAGGTTAGTTTTGCAATTGAAAAAAAAAACTTCAAGATTTAATTATATACAGACGACTTATAATTCAGTCGTCCACGAGACGACTGAAATGTAAGTCGTCTAGGATTTACGAGGTTTGACCAGAATCTCGGAAAAAAGTCCTGGACGACTTACAATTAAGTCGTCTGGTGGACGACTGAATTATAAGTCGTCTGTGTATAATTAAATCTTGAAGTTTTTTTTTTCAATTGCAAAACTAACCTATGACGACTTAACTTTAAGTCGTCTACTTTTAAAAAAATATTATTATTTTAATTTTCGCCAGACAACTGAAATGTAAGTCGTCTGGGGAAGTCAAACTTCTGAAATTATCCAGTCAAATGCAAAACTAACCTATGACGACTGAAATGTAAGTCGTCTAGGTTCTTTGGAATTTTTTTTGAATCCAAACAATAGTAGACGACTTAACTTTCAGTCGTCTCAGGTTACAGATTTCAAAGTCAATTGTAAAAATAACCTCTGCGTTGACCAGACGACTTCCAGGTAAGTCGTCTACAGCCAGACGACTGAAAGGTAAGTCGTCTACAGCCAGACGACTTCCCAAGTAAGTCGTCTGACGAACAGATCTGGAAAAAAACTCGATGTCATACCTTAAATTGGTAAGATAAGTTCCTTAGCATACATAAGGCTTCTCCAAGCACACAGAATCACAAACGAAAGTCACCCACCCATAATTGTTAGCTTCTATGACTCTATGAACCATAAAAAAATTAGAATCAAAATCTTGGGTTTTTTTAGCTCATTGTGGAGAGAAATTGAGAGATATGTTGTGTTTAGTTCACAAGAATGGAAAAAGAAGAAGGGTAAATCGATTTTGGGAGCATTAAGAGCTTCAAATTGGTTGTTCATGGTGGTTGTGGTATTGATGACAATGGCAATCTTGTAATTACTTGAAGATGATGAGGGTGAGAGAGTAAAAATGTCATTTTCGAAAAAAAAAAGAAAAAAAAAATTGATGGCATTTTCGTAAATTATATGAACTTGTGGGGTGAATAGGGCAAAACCAATTTTCAAAAAAAAGGGAGGTTAGTTTTGTGTTTGACTTTAAGTTGTAGGTCAATTTTGCAAAAATCCCATGAATTTTATTGTTAAAAGACTACAGTATATTTATATGGTTGCCTGGTTGGGTATATCAACCCACCCAACCGAATAAATCGAAGAACCCGATTAATTAAAATATATAAGTATACTTATGTAAAAATTTATAATAATGTTTTTTGTCATCAAATAATATTAATAATATATACATAAATTTTTCATAAATATGGTATTCATAATTAACACATTTATTTTAATAATTTTTATTTTTTAAGTTATAAAGGTTGTTTTGTTTTCTCATTTTCATCAAATTAAATAAAACATATTTTTTTAATTTTAAGGGAAATATTTATGTTAAAATATAGTTATATAATAATATTATGATCTTATTGTTTTTCTTACTTTTATTTTAATAGTTAAGTAAAACAGAAAATATTATATTTAAAAATTAGAGTAAGAAATATATATTTATGTTTGATTATATCTAATTTCTGATCATATAAACTAAATTTTGTATAAAACCAAATAAACCGAAAATAAATAGTATATAAATTGAACCAAATTAAATTAGTTATAATTCCAATATAGTAGCTAATTTTAATAAACCGAAATACTAAAAACCAAAAAAGAATATGAACCGAAATGAGACCAAAATCTGGAGTAGACCAAAATCCGGATTGAACAGAGGCTTACAAGTAAATATTATAAATATCCAAGCTCTTATATTTTAGCTATTCAAACTAAATTAGTACTAAAACGAGAATTGGAAAATTAGATTTCTGCCAGATAAAATCCTTAATATTAATTTTGTTATAATATTGTTTCATGTAACTAACTATTTTTATGAATTGCATTGATTGGAATCAATAAATTATTTTAGATTGCACAAATAAGCCATACCTCGATTACAAAAAATACATAAACAACAAAATCACAGATCAAAACAACTTACCACGTCAGACACAATAATATCTCCCATTATCAATCCACCTAAAATCCCAAGCCCTATCCCCTTGGGTGGTGACGGCGTGGCAGAACCGTACGGTCCGTACCCTTGGTGCCTCGTTTCTGGCGGCGCAAAGTATGCGTTAGAAGACTGTGGTGGTGACCTATGGTGGTAAGCGTAACCGAATTTATCATACGGTGATGAACCAGCGCCGCCGTAGGATACTGGAAGAGGATCGAAACTCGAGCCAGCAACGAGGAGATGTTTCCGATGGTCGGAATCGACCTGACGACACTCAGTTGATCGTTCTGGTGGAACTGAAGGCAAGTGCTCGATTTCTGACGGTGCAGACGGCGGAGGATAAGACGTTGGCGAAAAACCCTCCGTACCAACAGAACTCCGGTTAAGGACCGCTGGGATTTCCGGTTTAATCGGTGTCTTATTAAACCGGTACGCGAAAGTCAAATAGCCTTTCCGTTTCCCTGACGGTGACTTTACCTGATACGTCACAAACGTCATCTCCTGGCCGTTAACGTCACCTTTAATTGAGGGAGTGCATGATTTTAAAAGCTCAAGCAACGAGACGTTAACTCCTCCTATATTTTTGTTGCCTAGGACACGGCGACAGGTCAATCTCATGGCGAGAGTCAAACGACTGTCACGAGCTAATCTCTCGTCGACGGAAAACTCGACGGCGTGATTCCACGTCGGGTTAGAACCGCCGGAGCGATCAACGGCAGTTTTCACCTTTTTTTCATTTTGGGTGGCGTCGCCTTGTATGGTAATGACGCCGTACACGTCCATCCTTGTGATGAGATTAACATTTACAAGGTTACGTGCAGAGATTATGTTA
The DNA here is from genome assembly GCF_000309985.2 of Brassica rapa. NCBI lineage: Eukaryota > Viridiplantae > Streptophyta > Magnoliopsida > Brassicales > Brassicaceae > Brassica > Brassica rapa. The sequence goes on from NC_024802.2 coordinate 9,944,964, forward strand.
AGGTCTAGACTTAGATTCGCCATATATGAGTGTCACTGGAACGTGATGTTTACAATAAACATTAGCTTATTAAATAATAAATGACAGGGAATCTTAACTTTTTGGAATTAAGAAAATGGAATAATGAACTAAATGTGGAGAATTATATTATATTTAATAAGTTAATGATAAAATATTAATGGAAACAAAGGAAAAAAATCAATTAGAAGGGGAATTAAGATATCAAATGCATTTAAAACTAAAAAGAGGACATTTTATTTCTGAATATCAACAGTTTTGATTATTACATCTATTGGGAATATCTAAAAGCATGGTCATTAGGAAAGATCTAGATTTATTAGTTTCTTGGAAAATATTACTTAGGAAAAATAACAAATAGAGAGGATTGGATACTGCTAGTGAATTCAATAATGAAATTGGTTAAGTTTAGGGGTCTTAAAGCCACGACTGACAAAAATAAATAAATTAGCAGAGTAAGCTAAGTTTTAGTGACTAAGAAAAAACAAAAAAAAAAGATTTGTCTCAGATTTAGACGAATTGTTTTCCATCTAAGTGAAAAACATATCCTTTTTTATTTTCAGCTAGAAATTTCTCAGAAAATTTACATGACATTGGTTTCTTATTTGGGTTTTTTTGCAAAACTAACATACAACTCAAAGTCAAACACAAAACTAATCTTTTTAAAAAAAAATTAGTTTTGCCTTATTCATCCCACAAGTTCATATAATTCACGAAAATACCATTAATTTTTTTTTTTCGAAAATGATTTTTTTACTATCTCACCCTCATCATCTTCAAATAATTAAAAGATTTCAATTGTCATCAATACCCTAACCACCATGAACAACCAATTTGAAGCTCTTAATGCTCCCAAAATCGGTTCCAAAATCAGTTTACCCTTCTTTTTCTCCATTCTTCTGAACTAAACACAACATCTCTCTCACTTTCTCTCCACATTAAGTTAAAAAAATCTAAGATTTTGATTCTATATTTTTTATGGTTCATAGAGTCATAGAAACTAACGATTCTGTGTGGGTCACTTTCGTTTGAGATTTTGTGTTCTTGGAGAAGCCTTATGTGTGCTAAGGAAGTTATCTCACCAATTTAATGTATGAAATCGAGTTTTTTCAGATCTGTTCATCCAGACGACTTACAGGGTAAGTCGTCTGGCTGTAGACGACTTACTTGAAAGTCGTCTGGTCAATGCAGAGGTTATTTTTGCAATTAACTTTGAAATCTGTTTTCTGAGACGACTGAAATATAAGCTGTCTGCTTTTGTTTGGTTACAAAAAAATCTCCAAATAACCTAGACGACTTACATGTAAGTCGTCATAGGTTAGTTTTGCATTTGACTGGATTATTTTACAAGTTTGACTTTCCTGGATGACTTACATTTCAGTCGTCTGGTGGAAAATTAAAATATCAATATTTTATTAAAGCCCGACGACTTACATGTAAGTCGTCGTAGGTTAGTTTTGCAATTGAAAAAAAAAACTTCAATATTTAATTATACCCAGACAACATACAATTCAGTCGTCCGCCAGACGACTTACATATAAGTCGTCCATGATTTTATTCTGAGATTCTGGTCAAACCTTGTAAATCCTGGACGACTTATCGGGTGGACGATTGAATTGTAAGTTGTCTATATATAATTAAATATTGAAGCTTTATTTTTCAATTGCAAAACTGACCTATGACGACTTAATTGTAAGTCGTCGAGTTTTAATAAATTATTTATATTTCAATTTTTCACCAGACGACTGAAAAGTAAATCGTCATAGGTTAGTTTTGCAATTGAAAAATAAAACTTCAATATTTAATTATACATAGAATATTTATAAGGTTACCAATATTCACGTTAGTTTTGCAATAGTTTTGTTAATTCATGTTTATTAATGAATATTTGGGCTACTGAATGAAATTTATAACTTAATTGGTGATATTTATGAGGTTGCCAACATTCACGTTAATTAAAGTTTCTAACTAATCTGAGAAGACTTCTGTGGAAGTCTTCTCTACTAGTTTTTAAGTCTTCTACGCTAGTTTTTGAATAACTTGTATTTTTAAGAGTGATAAGTAACTTCAAGATATGTAAAGCTCATATTTTCAAAATATGTTATCTCCCTTAATTTTACTAAATTTGACTAAGTTTTTCAATACAAACTTATAAAAAAATTTGATATGCTTTGACTAGTTACTATTGTTTGTTTCCATCTCTTAAGTATTATTGTTATAGATACTAATGATGATTATTGTTATGAGTTGGAAGAAGGGTTAAAATGCTTCTTAAAATGTTGTATCAATATGAAGCTACCAACATTCTTGTTTATTAAGATGAGAAAAAGGTCATTGGAGTTTATTATTGCATATGAAAGATCCAAAGATAAGAAAAAAGGATATTTAAGTCTATTATTTCATTGATTTGTAAATGTGTAAACACATTGTTAGCACATGTATTACATCTTGGGAAACATTACTAATGATTTTATAAAAAAATGACAACTAAAAGAGTAGACATGCAAATCACAAAACAGACCACAAACAAAACTATTATAGATCATTCCACTACAACGACAAGCTTGAACTCCACTTGATATGGAAGAAAACTTCGTCAGAAGACTTTCAGGAAGTCCAGACGATTTCCACGAAGTCCAGACGACTTCCAGGAAGTCCAGACGACTGAAATGGAAGTCGTCTAGTGCATTATATTTTAGACGACTAACAGATAAGTCATCCCAGAAGTCTTCCAGATCTGAAAAACCTGCATATCAAATCTAGATCTGAAAAACCTACATATCCAAAAACGTTCAAATGGCTAAAAACAGAAAAAATGAGTGGAAGATTAGATAAATCTACCTTTATAGAACACACAAAAGTACATATCTAAAATTAATAGATCTACCTTTAAATGAGTGGAAGATGAGTACTATATGATTAAAACCCTGCAAAAAAGGTAGATTATTAAGAAAGACATAAGACAAAATTGAAAAATTCATATAAAGTTTGGTGTTTTCAAATCAAAGAGATTAGAGTGGGTTTGAAGAGTTTTAGTTTGGAAAAAAAGTAAGAACTTTATACAACAAGAAGTTACCAAATGAAGAAAAAATCAGATATAAAAACTTACCAAAACGCTTAGATCTATTATGAAAGGGAGACTTCATCATAAGACTTCCAAGAAGTCTAGACGACTTCCAGACGACTTCCACGAAGTCCAGACGACTAAAATGGAAGTCGTCTAGTGCATAATATTTTAGACGACTAACATGTTAGTCGTCCCAGAAGTCTTCCAGATCTGAAAAACCTGCATATCAAATCCAGATCTGAAAAACCTACATATCCAAAAACGTTCAAATGACTTAAAAACAGAGAAAATGAGTGGAAGGTTAGATAAATCTACCTTTATAAAACACACAAAAATACATATCTAAAATTAATAGATCTACCTTTAAATAAGTGGAAGATGATTACCATCTGATTAAAAACCTGCAAAAAAAATAGATTAGTAAGAAAGACATGAGACAAAACTGAAAAATTCATATAAAGTTTGGTGTTTTCAAGTCAAAGAGATTAGAGAGAGGTTGAAGATTTTTAGAATGATGAACATTACATTTTTGTTGCAGCCATTTGAGAGGATGAGAGAGAATGTGCAAATTTTTCTTTATATAGGGAGACAAAAAATCTAATTAGGTTAAATATTTTTGATTCAGACGACTTCCTAGACGCCTTACTTGTAAGTCGTCAAGAAGACTTTAATATTTTTAGCGGGAAATTAAAATATTTTTAGCAGGAAACTAAAATAGAAAACTTCCCAGACGACTTACAAGTAAGTCGTTTGGTTTAAATTATTTAAGCGGGAAAATAATTTTTTAAAAATTTTATGCGGGAATATTTGGACGACTTACATGTAAGTCGTCTATTTTAATTATTCACCAGACAACTGAAATGTAAGTCGTCTAGATCGTAAACATAATCCCTAAACTTAATTAACTAACAAACACTTCATAAAATCAAATTAAACTTCAAAAGTGTTTACTATACACAAAAATAAACACTTATAGGTAAAAATTTAATTTTTCAAAAAAACATTCAAGCTTTCCAAAATCTAACCCTAAAAATACATACAATACTACAACATATGTTGCCAAACCCTAGACCAAAGAATACCATGATTCACTATCTACACTCATCTATGTTGAAAATAATTCAATTTTGTTATATTTTAATTTATATCACTTAAAACTGTTTATAATTAAATGATTTTAATTTTTTGCTTGTCAAAATATTTTTTTAAAAAATTATAAATTATTTTTAAGATCAGCTACACCAGAAGACTTACTCGTCTAGACGACTTCCAACATCTCAGACGATCAGACGATGTAATGGGACTATATTCGTTTGGCTTCTTTTTTTTTGTTTGGTCACAAAGGGCTGGGCTATAATTTCACAAGGCTTTTAGGTTAGTTTTGCATTTGATTCAAGTTTGTGTACATGTTTGGGGTTAAAATCAAGTTCTGGGTTAGTTTTGACAAATTTCTCTTTTTTATTTTAACATGAAAATATAAACATAGAATTTGACTAAACATAAATAATAATTAAGTAACAAAGACAAAAAAATATATATTTAAAGCGTACAATCTCACACCAAAAGCCAGTTTATAAAGTGTTCATCAAATTTCTAGAGACGGCCGCAAACGTATTTAAAATTTGATTAGAAACGGATGTTGCTTTTTAAAATTTGCTGTAGAAAAAAAAACTGTAGAATTTTGTTATTGTGATTTTAGATTTTTATATTGTAGGATTTTGACTTTAAACTTTTTTATTGTAATTTAAAAATGAAACAAAACATAATTAATTTAATTGTAAATTAGTATAGTATATTTATATTAGAAAATATATTAAGAGATACAAAATAAATTTCATCATAATTCATATTATTTTAATAAAGAAATAATCAATAAAATTATTAGAAAATACAATTAATAGGTTATAATAATCTTTTTAAAAGGTATATATATTAGTAGTACACAGGGGTTTTATTATATATAAAGTAATTATATAATTTTAAATCTATGGTTTTATTTTTATTTTAAAGTACTTATTGAATGAAACTTGAACGAATATTTATTTATTTATTTATTATGGAAAGCTCACAAAATCAGCTACAGATATTTGGTTGTAGGAATCATTTAATTTGTAGAGACATAAGTTAGTTTGAAAGTTATGGGCTTTAAATTTACAAAGTTGGTAAAACTTGATTGTTCTAAATTTGGTGTTGTAGAAATAATTATGGACTAGGTTAAAACTCAATGCAAATTCTGAAATTAAAATATTAAGTTCTCAATATTCGTTCAATAAAATCTCAAAATTAAAATATTATGTATTTTTATAATGTTTATACGATATGAAATAGATATATATTTTATTTAAAAATCTATTAAATGAAATTTCATACTCATGTGGTTTTATGATCATTTGTATCTTATTATAATAAAAAAATTAAATCAATAATCACAAAATTTTCAATGTGTAATTATTAACAGTTTTAGTAATTTATATTCATTTTAAAAAATTTAAAATATAACATATAGTGAAACTATCGTATATGTTTAGATTGACCAACTCATTTTTTTAAAGAATCTAAAAAACATTCTAGTAATGACATATGTCATGTAATATTTTTCAAATAATACGAAGGATGTGGAGAATATCTACGGCTACCACCAATCACATCTATACTATACTAAAAGGGGGATATAAGCCATGGAGAGAGTGTCCACGTAGGATAGAAAAATCAACCAATCAGAAAGCCCGAAATTGCCATGTCATCTCATTTATTTTTCGTAAAAAATGAAAAAACAATGCGAAAGTGAGGTTCGAACCCGGGTTAGTATGATATATATATAGGACAGTTACCACTAAGCCATTGAAACTTTCTTGGACACATATACAAGAACCACTAAGTATGTAATCACAAACTCTTATGTACATTTAGAATAATATGAATTCAACTTTCAAGACTCCGATACTTTGTTTTGTAAAAAAAAAATAAGTAAGTGACTAAGCTAATATATTCTTTGAAAGTGTGAGAACGTTGACAAATATGAAAAAACATAGATTTTTGTTTTCGTGACAAAGTTAAGAATTTTGTAAAAGTAAGTTTAACATATAAATTGCCAAGGGGGGTATAAGCCATGGAGAGAGTGTCCACGTAGGATAGAAAAATTAACCAATCAGAAAGCCCGAAATTGCCATGTCATCTCATTTATTTTTCGTAAAAAATGAAAAAACAATGCGAAAGTGAGGATCGAACCCGGGTTAGTATGATATATATATAGGACAGTTACCACTAAGCCATTGAAACTTTCTTGGACACATATACAAGAACCACTAAGTATGTAATCACAAACTCTTATGTACATTTAGAATAATATGAATTCAACTTTCAAGACTCCGATACTTTGTTTTGTAAAAAAAAAAATAAGTAAGTGACTAAGCTAATATATTCTTTGAAAGTGTGAGAACGTTGACAAATATGAAAAAGCATAGATTTTTGTTTTCGTGACAAAGTTAAGAATTTTGTAAAAGAAGTTTAACATATAAATTTTCGTGACAAATATGAAAAAGCATAAATTTTTGTACAATTTTGACAAAACAACTCAAAACATACTTCTCTAATGTCTTAATAAAATATTATTTAAGGGTGCAATAATTAAATATATTAATTCAATAAATTTTGTAATTTATAGGCAAAACAATAACACAACAAATTTTGAAACATTTGTTTAACCTATCGTTTTTTTTCATGAGAATCCAACTAAACAAGATAAAAAAACAATTAGATTTACAAATATTTAATTACCATTTTATTCAATTTTGATTAATTTCAAATTGTCATAATGTATCTTTTTTAAGTTACAAATATGAAAAAGCATAGATTTTTGTACAATTTTGACAAAACAACTCAAAACATATTTCTCTAATGTCTTAATAAAATATTATTTAAGGATGCAATAATTAAATATATTAATTCAATAAATTTTATAATTTATAGACAAAACAATACCACAACAAATTTTGAAACATTTGTTTAACCAATCGATTTTTTTTCATGAGAATTCAACTAAACAATTAGATTTACAAATATTTAATTACCATTTTATTCAATTTTGATTCATTTCAAATTGTAATAATGTATCTTTTTGAAGTTACAAAAAAATAATGTTCTTTCTTTATTACACTAGCATTATATATAGATTCTATATACACAAAATAGATATAATATAACAACATAAGCTTGCTTTCCCTGATTCATATGAAAACTTTTTAAGTTATCCACCAAAGCAAATTAATTAAATCAATGAAATTGTTAGAATACAGCAAATTAATTTATAATTTTATTTTAAATTAAATTATCTAAAAAGTGTATTTTCGTTAAAACAAAATAATAAATAAGTAAAACTGATTTGATGGTAATTTTTACGACATAATAAATAAGTAAAACTGATTTGATGGTAATTTTTACGACATATATATATTATATATATATATATATCAATTTTGTGAAAGATATAGAAGTTTAATATGGAAAAAAATCTTAAATACAAAAAATTCTAAAAATTAACAAAAAAACTAATAAATTAAACTATGATATCACTTGAAAGCTTCTTAGACCATATTAATAAAATAATTAAGCGATAATTAGACAAATATGATTTTTTTTTCCACCAAAAAGTTTATTATTAATTAGTATTAGTTATTTCAAGATGTTTAAGAAATGGTGGACAAAAAAATAGGATGGACATTAATGATATATGAACTATGAATAGTACTTTGTGAAGCTGACTTAGATAACATATCTGCACATCTATTTCCAGTCCTTTTTGATGCCTAAATTCAATTTCTTCAGAGTAGTTATTCCACAAATAGATAGTATGAGATATTGTTTTGATATGTAGATTTGTTTTTTCAATGTTAATAAGATTGATAATTGTAAAAATGTATCTTTCGAATATGATATGTCTATAATCGAGTCTCCAACATGAGACAAGTTTGTTTAAAAAGTAAATAATTTTATTTTTCTTATATTATATAATCAATATATATTATTTACTGATAATAAAAATATAGTTATTCATCTATCACAAATATCTATGCAAATATGTGAATCAAGTACAACAATCAAACAACATAATGATTTTCACAAAGAAAATTTAAAAAATATATTTATGTTATGTAGTCATATTTTATATTCTTTAAATAATGTAATACAATATTCTACATTTTTTTTTAGAATTGAGAAATACATATATCAGTTAGACAAATTAAGCGATAATTAGACAAATTTGATTTTTATTTTTTGAGCCAAAAGTTTATTATTAATTAGCATTACTTATTTCAAGATGTTTAAGAAATGATGGACAAAAAAATAGGATTGACATAAAGATATATGAACTATAAATAGTTTTTTGTAAAGCTGACTTAGATAACACATATGCACATCCATTTCCAGTCCTTTTTGATGCATAAATTCAATTTTTTCAGAGCAGTTATTCCACAAAGAGATCGTATGAGATATTGTTTTGATATTCAGATTTGTTTCTTGATTGTTAAAAAGATTGATAAGTGTAAAAATGTTTCCTTCGAATATGATATGTCTATAACCGAGTCCCCAACATGAGACAAGTTTGTTAAAAAGTAAATAATTTCATTTTTCTTATATTATATAATGAATATATACTATTTACTGATAATAAAAATATAGTTATTCATCTATCACAAATATCTATGCAAATATGTGAATCAACTACAACAATCAAACAACATAATGATTTCCACAAAGAAAATAAAAAAAAATATTTATGTTATGTAGTCTTATTTATATTCTTTAAATAATATAATATAATATTATACATTGTTTTTTAGAATAGAAAAATACATATAATATCTTATCCGCGCGTAGCGCGGTTAAAAAATCTAGTCTTTATAATGACGCTTCACAACTAAAAAGTAATGCGAACAACACAATAAACATTATCCTCACAACCCCTCACTATGTTTGTAGGGAACGACTAGTCAAATAAGTCTGTTCAAAATAATGGCCGAGGAGAAAATGGTCGATGTATGGCCGAAATGGACAAAGGTTGGTCGAATAATGAAATTTAAGCCAAAAAGGGTTTGATAAGCGGCCTAAGTCTTAATGGATAAAATAAAGATGGACGAAGCATTATAATTGATTTGGTCGGAGAAAATACAGTGAAACCTCTATAAATTAATATAGTTGGGACTACACCAAAATTATAATTTTTTTATTAATTTATAGAGATATTAATTTATTGATATACTAATTGAACCAAAAATTCAATTTAGAACTATAAAATTATATTATTTTATAAAGATTTTTAGTATATATTAATTTATAGAGTATTAATTTAAAGAGTGTTAATTTAAAGAGATTATACTGTAGTACAGAAAATTGAATGGCCGAATTAGTGTATATTAAACACTGTTTATAGTCTATGGAATTTGTGAAGTACTCGAAAGCCAAAACTAGAAATGAAAATGTTTGAGGACGAGAAGTCGAAGTCCAAAAGACAATGAACTTAAAAATGGTTACAATTAAAAGTTAAATAAGTTAGAGTATTGGTTGCATTGGTCAAGAAACTGCTTCTTAGATAGTTTGATAGTTAGAACATTTTTGAGATGACATCACCATAAAATTCAGATTATATATATGTAAAATTCAGATTATATATATGTAATCCTTTTCAGACCTTCTCTCCCTGACAAGTGAGAGTGACAAAGAAACAAATATATATTCCATATATATTAAAAGATAAACATTATCATTTAATGCTTTCATATTATATGAGACACATGGCAGTTTCACATTAATTTGAAAATACAGACTCTAGACTCTGACGTGTCACCTTAATAGATCTCCTCATAATAATTTTTCTTATTTTGCTACCAATTAAACACAAGGAAGTCGTATCCTTTAGCTCATACTGAAGGATATGATGCAAAGCTCATTTAGCTCATATCAAGTCGCAGATCATTAGCTCAAAATTGAACTAATTTTTTTAATACTTATGACTTCATTATGGTAAAGGAGACATTTCAATCTCGACAAAAAGTACGAGAGAGCAGAGAAAGTGAGTCTTAAAAAGGGCCTAAAAATATAAAAAAAAACAGCAACAAATATAAAGAGTTCAAAACAAAGTGCTTTATCCAAAATAAAAAAGAGGCCATCACACCTCAAGAGAGCCCACTACGTTGAAAGGCTTCGAGGAGTCCCAGTCAGGTGCAACGTCTACAACTGCTTCTTCTTGGATTAATTGGTTCAACCACGACGGATCAGCACACATTATATAAGACTGATAACGTGATATGGTGGAAGTCGCTGTGGTGATGGTGCAGCCTGGGCATTCTAGAGATGGGCGTTCGGGGGCCATTTCTAGAAGGTATACCTCTAAATCGTATGATACCCAATGATTCCCTTGAGAAAAATCGACGGCCATGAACAACAGGTTGTTCCATGTGATTGTGTACTAGCCATGGTACTCCATATTTCACATTGGTGTTTATCCAAGACGAGCTATTATAAATTTAACGAAAGGATGACATGGTTTTTGCCATCCTACGAGCGATGACAGACAAGAGCTTACCTGTTGTTCCCCATTTTGTTCTATTGAATTTTATTCCATCCAGGCTTCAGCATCTCTCCTTCACAGCAACCGCAAATAAAGCTTGTTGCGTGGAGGTCGAAACTAAAGGCAGCTAATAAATCAAGTTCTAGACAACTATGTCAGCGAAAGATTTCGTTGATGTTATAGCTCATGATCCTACGTGCAATATTTTGTTAATCTTATATAAAACTTAGCTTATGTCAGCTAAGAAATCAAGTTCTCGACAGAGGGCATAGCCTTTCTTTGTGTCAAAGCTTATGATTTTACGTGCAAGATTTTGTTGATTTTATACATTTTGGAGTTTGTTATGTGAGGCTGCTTATTCATACACGCAAGATTTTGTCTTGGATGAAAATTTTGTCTTGGGGGTTGTCTATATTTTTTAAATATTTTTTGTTATATTTCTTTTGTAAATATATTTTATTTTTTATAAGGTATTATTTTGAGTTGATATATTTTGTGTCAGTATTAAGTTTTTTTAACTAAAACTACTTATATAAAAAAACAGAGGGAGTATGATCGAAGCTAGGTATAAGTTATTAGAACTGTTTATTCTTGGGAGACAATAGAATTAGTAAACACTTTAAAGGAAGAAAAAAATACAATTATGATTTTTTTTTTAAACTTACAATCCCATTTCTATATTGTAAAGATGTCTGAAATCATAGATGTGTTTTCCTCCATACTGTACAGCTTATGTTTCTACGAACCCATTCATTAATGAAGTGAAACTAAAAATTATGACCGAAAGTAAGAAAGCATAGGTTGTTTTCATAGTTGTAATTTCCGAAGCATATAGTGCATGTATCGTTTTCTTGTTCTGTTATCGGAGGCCTAATAGTTTTCTCAAATTGGTGATGATAAGGTTGACGTCTAGTCTTGCAGTTGTGTTGGGATTATTGTATGTGATGGTAAGAGTAAATTCAAAATCAGCAGTTATGTTATTGTTGCTGGCTGTCAGTTCATTCATGAAATATTGGCTATTCTCATGAATAAGGAAGGTGGAATCGGGATGATGAATCTCACGGTACGTTAAAAGTGTATATTCTTTATGTATTTTTATTTGATTTATACTTTCTTTATTTTTGATTTAGAGGTTATCTTAGTTCATTGAAAACTGAAGGTGGCTAGATTTAAATATTTCATTGGAATCAATAAATTTATAGTTGCGCTTTATTTCACAATTTTTGTGATTATTTGAAAAAATTCTACTCTTCGCACAATGTTTTTTAATTTTTAACAACTATTTTGTAATTTTAGTTTTAATTAGTATTAACTTTTCTTGTGATTTTCAAGAAATTTCTTATTTATTTTTCTAAATTTGAGTTTCATGACCATTAAAATGGAAACAAATCCATGAGATACATCATCTAATAAATGGATTCCTTTAATTTTTTGTATTTATGAAATATTTTTTTTTAAATTATTTATTTTTAAATTATATTATGTACTTTGACTAACTTTTATTATTTTTAGTGGGCGGGATTTATATTTGGTTGGAAACTGTATTGCCTTGGTTGTTTATTCATGTTGCATTGTATGATAGAAGTGGCGATAGCTTTACCGTTGACGTAATTGTACAATACTTTAGATGTTTTTTTAAATGACTTTTTGTTGTTGTTTGTGTTACTTTGTACGTTTAGTTTTTTTTGTTATGTATTAAATATTTGTTGTGTAATCGACGATATTTGTGAGATTGTGATGGCTCTTTGGTTGTGTTGTATCTTGGAGATATAATTGTGAGCCATCAATTTAATATAATATGTGTTTTTCCTTCGTGTGATCTAGTTTTTGATTTGTTAAATTTTTATAAATTAAATTCTCTCATTTCTTTGATGAAAAATAATGTAACAACTGTTCTTTAAATCATAAAAAAAAACATTTTTGTTTGTTTATATTGGTATAAGGTGTTGCATATGTTTTCAAATGGTATACCGACATGTTATTTTTATCTTTGTATTTTTATAATTTAATATATAACACTTAATTTATATATAATTTATCTTTGAAATTTTGAACTTGTATAGTTATTGTTTATGTTTTTAATATTATCCTAGTTGTTTATGGTTCCAATAGTTATTAGTATTGCCAAAAAAATATAAGATAATTGTTTATAAAAAGATATATGCGATGGAATATGCACTAAAGTCCAAAAAAATCATGAGAGGCCCAATAAATCACAGTTTTACAAACAAGCTTCATGAAGAGAAATAACGAAGCCTCCTCCCTGCTCGCCACGTGTCATGAAAAAGAACAGGGTACGCTGAGGTGGACGCAGGAGGAGCCTTTCTGCTCAACTTTATTAATATAGATATATATATATATATATATATATATATATATATCAAAGTGTGATAAGCAAGGTAAAAATATATGACATTTAATTCATATTTATCGGAGATACATCGTGACTTTAATAAGGTTTATGATATATATAAGACTCACTTCTCACATTCTCAATATCCATTAACAAATCAATTTTTTTTAATTTATAAATTATATTAGATTTAGGGAATAAAAAATTAAATAAAATAAAAATGACTATTAAATATAAATTCTACGAAAACTATTATCAGTAAAATTTATATTTTTAAACTGAATAAAAATAAATTTCTATGAGTACAAATATACAACCTTTTATATGATTTCTAACATATATGAAAATTTAAACAACACAAATAATATCCGATTATCTTATATAAAATACACAATCTTAAAATGTCACCAATATTGTTTGTACAAACAATACAAATAGTATTAAATGTCCTTTTTCTTCAACTCTTATTTAGATGTTATTTTATTTTGCATTAGTTTACCAATTTTGTTAAATGAAACCATTGATTTGATATCAAAACAGTCTAAAATACACATAATATGAAACCAAACAAATAATAATATTTTGAGTTTATCGCAAAAAAAATGAAAAATTTCATTCGTTTTACCAAACAAACAAAAAGTAAATGTGGATTTAGAATGGTACTTATATCTTAGAAGACTAAAACCCGAAAAACTACGTAAAACCGAATTGATATCCAGGTATATTAAACAAAATTAATCTCTTCTTATCTTAAAAAAACGAAATTAATAATCTACCTAGTATATATTTATAAGGAAAAAATACATTCGCGATTGAATAATTAACCCCATGATGAAACATCTCAAACAATCTCTCACTTAAACCGTACGTTCGTCAGATTTATGTTTCCCATTAAAGACGGCCACAATCATGTCGAGTGTGACCAATATGGTCACGAAACAGAATCATCAATAAAACTATAAGCAAGAGCTTCGTTGCCGGCGACGAAGCTTCAATTAACCTACCGGTAAGATATGTCTGTGTCGAGAGCCCCACGAGTCTCCCTCTTCTTTCTCTAACGTACTCATCAATCGCTTCTTCTATTTGCTTCCTTGAAGAGACATTGTTCATTCCATCTTGACCTAACTTGCTCCACAAGCACCTAGCCAAAACAACACCGTCTTCGAGCGCAGCCGAACACCCTTGTCCTATGAATGGACCCATTAGATGCATACTGTCTCCAGCCACTGTCACAGTGCCTCGTCGGAACTTACTGGACATAACGTCCCATGGTGAACGGTACCTTAAACGGCTGATATATAAGGAGTCGATATCACACTTCTTCACCATCTCTTTCCATTCCTCTGGGAATTGGCAGACCGATGCTAGTGTCAATCTTGCCACATCCTCTTGATTTTTTAAATTGTTCGAGTCTTTATTTATATATAGCATATTCATAATCAATATACGTCAGTAAGCAATCTCTAAAATAAATCAAAATTATCGACTCTTTTTGTAACCCTATCATTTTCCTTCAATATAATTACCCCAAAAGAAAGCTAGTCAATTTATATTAATTCAGAGGTTCCAGAAATAAATTTGGATTTCTCTTCATAATTTCCCGTGTATAAATAATTCAATGTAATCAACCAACCAAGAATTTTTTGTTGGTTATATTTCATCCTTCAATATGAAACAAAAGTTTTCAGTTAATTTACAAGTTTGTAGTTGAAAGATAGATTTTACATTTATTACGTACATATTTATTCATTATACTATCATTTAAAGTATATTGAAAATCTCCTATATATATTAAAAAAAAACATTTGGATATGTATTCACATTACATTGGTCACGTGGCATCTTCACATTACTTTGAAAATAAAAACGCTGACGTGTCGCCTTAATAGAGTTCCTCACAAACTTTCGGTGTTTTAAACACAAAAAGTTTCCTATTTTGCTTAAACTAAACACAAGCACGTTGTATCATTTAGCTGATACCGATGGACCTGATGCGAAGCTAATTGTGTCAATAGAAGCCAAGTTTTGAGAAGCATAGATGTTCATAATGATACAGTTGATGTAAAGTCATTGCTAATAGGAGATTGATGCAAAGCCAAATTGAAAAATCTATCATTGGCGCATAGAAGTTTTTTTGTCAACTGTCAAGAAAAAAGAGAAGTTGATAGTGAAAAGCAGAGCAGAGAAACTTGCTTCATCTACTGTCTATAGTGAAGAATCAAACAATGGCATTGCTAATAAGAGAAGTTGATGCAAACCGAAATTGCTATCATTGGCGCATAGAAGTTCTTTGTCTACTGTCAAGAAAAAAGAATCAAACTATGTCATTGCTAATACTCATAAACCAGATAAGAACAAGCTGAGAAGTTCATAAGCAAAAAGTTGATGAATAGCAAAGTTGATAATCTATCAATGTAGCATAGAGTATCTTGATCTACTGTCAAGACAGTCTTTATCCACTTGATATCGGTTTTTACTATGGCAAAGAAAGAGCTATCATCGTAACAGCAGATATACACAAACAATAACGGTTTTACTACACTCTTACATTGTCAAGCAGTCTCTACAAGGCACTCTCACATCAATCATTGGTAAGGTAAATTAATGATACTAAATGGCATATATTTCAAAATATTAAAATGATATCAATCAAGTATGCACATACCGAATAAAACCGTCTTAATGTGGGTTTGGACAATATTTTATTGTCGTAAGTGATTGGCAAGGTAAATTAATAATACTAAATGGCATAAATTTCACAATTTTAGGTTATGGAAATATATATATCGAAGAGTGATTGGCAAGGTAAAAATATATGCCATTTAATTCGGTATTTCTCGTAGATACAATGTGAATTGAATTAGGCATAGTAAATTTATATAAGACTCGCTTTGCCCATTCATTTTAGTCATTCTCTAAACCCGAAACCTTAGAAATTTATCTCATTCTCCTATAATGGCTGCGATAACTTATGTGTCTGATTTGAAACCATTTGTGAAGACAGCATGGTCGAGATTTCTGGAACTTCTCTTGACTAATCACTCCAATAAAGGTTTTTGGGAGAAATTTTGGTGATGTATTCGAAATGATCGAGTGAAGAAGATTATGTGTTGGATTTTATTGAATCGACCGATGAGATCTAATTTTGTAACCATCTTCACCAAACAAAGGATGGAGTGAAGTAACATATAGAAACATAAATAAATTGTGGTGATTGATTCGAAAGGATCGACTGAACAAATAGAAGTTCCATGGTCTATCGCGGTGCGGACGAAACCCTATACGCTTTCAGTCGTCGTTTTTTGAGATCTAACCACTACATCACTATTTTGTTATGGGCCCTAATGTCCAAACATGTTTTAGAATCTTAGGTTTTATTTGTTTTCATGCAGGCTCAATTATAAAATATATGTTGAACCATAAAGTATGAATGTTAAAAACTGATTGGGCCAAGGTATATAAGAATAAAATTCAGCAGGCCTAATTTGTATATGTATTAGTTTATTGTTTATGTATACAATTTGATTTTCTTTATATGATAAAAATATTTAGTAAGGTCGAAGTCTAATTTATTTTTAATTAATTTCTTTTTAAGAATTTTGTCTTTCATTTGTTATATTGATCAAAAACTTTCTTTCAATATTAATTAATGGTATTTTTATATATTTATCAACCACTTTTAATATTTTTACATACACATAGATATGCACATTGAAGTGAGTACCTATATAACTAAATATTTACCGAAAGTGAAGATTATAATTCTATAGGAAGTTGGAATGTTGTATATTTTTAATGCTTCATTTTACCATTAACCAAATTGTAATGAAATGATTTTTTTTATAATTTTTTTTTCTTCAACAATTATCTAGATTAGATTTTTTGGATGAGTTTAGAAATTATAATATTAAACGATTAGTTGACATCAGGAGTATCTAAAATTCATATAACATGAAACCAAATAAATAATAACAGTCTTTAGTTTATCACCAAAAAAACCCAAAAACCTTCAAGCATTTTAACCGAACAAACGAAAAATAAATATGGATTTAGAAAAGTCATTATATAATAGGATATTAAAACCCGAAAAAACCAACGCAAAATTAAACAGACCTAATGTCTTATTATCTTAAAAATAACAAAATTAATAATTTCATCATGAGCAAGACGCGGATTACTACCTAGTTAGTAGTATAATATATTTTGTTGTTTCTGTTCACTTGATAACAAATCCAGCATTTAATTGATATAACTATCCACTATTCAATTATATATAATATATTAGTTGTACCGTGAAAGGGGAAAATATCAAGGGATCAATTACCTTGGGGACACTTCAGCATAACAACAAACCAAAAGACGAGATTGTGAGTTATAGGAAGTCGTCCGCTTACGACATTGTCCATCTTGATTCTTATAAATTCCTGCTGGAACACATGGCCGTTTGGATAGTTTGTGAACCCTCTCACCGCCCGAGAACCAAGGGCTTTAGTCGGGTTTAGTCCAAGAAATTTAGAGACGATAGAATTTGATCCATCGCAGCCAATCAAAACCTAATGAAAGTTCAGAATTAATAAGATGGATGGTGTAAACCGTAACTGCGCAATTTAGCTGAAAGTTGGTGATAAAAGAAAAATAGAGCTGGAAAATGAACGGTCAATGATTTTAATAAAATATATAGTATATATATATGTATATATTTAGTTAGTTTTGTAAACACAATTTTGTCACTATTTAAAATTCAGCCATTTCGTGCCAAACATGTAGCTTTCAGTAAATGTATTTAGAAAACAAAATATATCCTGTCACAACTTTCAATAACGTTGCTGTCGAGTAAACAGAAAATATACTAAAATATTCCACTACCCAATCATCGAACAATAACAAATTATATACCTAGCAGTCGATAGACGTACCTTTGCTTTGATATCTTGTCCGTTTCTGAGGTGAACAATTGGAAACGACGTAGCTTCGTCCAGCTTAACCGACACAATTTGGCTTCCGAGGCGGAGAGTCCCAACAGGAAGAGCATGAGCCAGAGCTCGGACCATATCATTCCTTATTACACCTCTTACTTCCCCGTGCGAGGCTGGTCCGACTGATTCTCTTTGTTTGATATTTTTCTCGATCATAACATCTCTTATCCTATTCAATCGTACAGGAGAAAACTATCAATATATGAATCACAACTAGAATTAGTTAAAATGATAAATACTTATACACCTACTGATGAATTGGGAGAGAATTGAGACGGAGCTTAGCGGCCACGCCTAGCTGCTGAAGAGCAAGCCATCCATTAGTCTGAATACCAAATGCTGCTCCTTCCGATCTTACAGACTCTGATCTCTCCAGCACAATGCTCTTTATACCCTTTCTTTATATTTATATGGTTATTTGATACGCTAATTAGTCAGTACTCCATGTATATAGTTTGCAAGTTACCATACATAAGAGATGTATTTTAGAAAAGGAGGAGAAAATAATGAACCTGTGCAGAGCAAGTGAAGTCGCAAGACCAGCAATGCCTCCTCCCACTATCACTATGTCCAATTCTTCCATTATTAGTTTTGCCGAGTTTTGCGATCTTTACCTCGCTATATATCGTATCTGCCCATACAGCATATACCAGTGGTTGAAGCCACGTGGCCAATATAGTGCTGTGGCTTTGGCCGGTTAAATTTGTCGTTATATACAATTATCAATCATAGCGAAATTTATCATTAAATAATATTTGGTATTTGTCGATTAACATTAAATAATTAACAAAATAATCGGCCAGGTGGCCAATAAATGCCGTGGCATTTGATATTTGTTGATTAACATAAAACCCTGTTCGAAAAGGC
This sequence comes from Brassica rapa, assembly GCF_000309985.2. NCBI lineage: Eukaryota > Viridiplantae > Streptophyta > Magnoliopsida > Brassicales > Brassicaceae > Brassica > Brassica rapa. The sequence goes on from NC_024802.2 coordinate 9,963,812, forward strand.
GCCGCCGAGGGCCGCTTAGTCGCCGGAAAGTCACTCGTCGGGCTCCGGCCGCCACGATTTGGTACTAATCGGACAAAAACTCGGGATCTTAGAAAATTCAAAATTTTGTTCATAGAAACTTTGAAATGGAAGGTTCTCTTGTAGATTTATCAATAGTAATCTTAAATACAAAGGAAAATGGAAGAAATATATGAAAAAAGGACAAAAAAAAAGAGAGGCGGCCGCCATTATCAGGGTTTGATCGAACACATACGAGGAGGAAGAAGATGAAAACCGAAATATCCGTTCTACCCTTATTAATGTTTAAGTCAAAAGCAATAAAAAATACGCTTGGTGGGTTTTGAACTCGGGTTTATTAGGAAGATACAAAGAGCACTAACCACTGGGCTATAACAGATCAAATGCTCTTACTTACATATATTAATATACACAGATAAACGCTATATAAAAACCTGAAAACTAGGCCCCGATTAATCCCCACTTAATCCCCGATTTTTTTGTTAGGCGCTAGACCCGGGGTTACCGCCCGACTAGCGCCTAACGTAGTTTTGAACAGGGCATAAAACTAGATTTTGACCCGCGCTTGGAAAGCGCGGTTTTTTTGGATTATATTATAATACAAAGTTTTATTATATTGAAAATATAATTTTTAACAGTTATATAATCTATAAATTAGTTTATTTGATATTTTATATGTACACATTTACGTAAATTTCTTTTAGGCATGAGAATTATATCCGGATCAAAAAAACAAACCGAACCGACCCAAAAATATAGATTTAGTTCAGGTCTAGAGAAGATAACCTATTGGGGGTTTTTTGGACCTGTCGGTCTTTGTTTGAGTCCGGGTCCTACCCTAGATCCGATCATAAATATGTTGTGTTTATTAGGTAAATTTGGATATTTCGAATATGTTTCCAGCATTATGGATATTTTTTTTAGGTTTTTGGTTTACTATTATAGTTTTTGATTTTAGGTAAATTTTCAAATAAAAAAAATTGGGTATTTGGATAAAATTTTGGGCATTTTCAGTTCAGTGACAGATTTTGAATAAGATTTTGAATTTTTAGGTATTTGAATTTTTTTGGGTATTTGTTTGGAGTTTCAAGTACTTTTCGAGTTTCAGATATTTTTCAGATTTTTTAGATATTTCGAATTTTTTAGGATCCTAAATACCCGAACAGATGTGGACCATTACGACTATATCGGGTCCAACAACCTTTTGATATAGATTTTTAATGTTATTGTACAAAAACATGGTCGATGAAATATTTTTAGAAAACTCATTTTTAAATATGAAAATATCTATCAAACTATAGACGGTTGAAAGTTTAGTATGTAATATGAGATTTTAGTAGAAAAATTTATATATGATATGATTACATTATTATAAAGGAAAGAGGACGTTAAAATGTACACATATATGTCGTGTAACTTCTCTTGCTTTAAATCATAGATTATATGATAAAAGTGATAATATAAAACATTAGTTTCAATGCTTTTATGATTAAAAGTAAAAATGGTAAATATAATAATATTAATGATTAAGATTTAGGAGTGATATTTGAATAAATAAAGAAATTGAATAAATTATTGTTAGAGAAATATATGGTAATATATTGTTAGTCTAAGTTTAAAGTAAGACCAAAAAATAATGAGTTAAATGAAAGGGTCGAAACAACTTTTATAGGTAGATTTTTTAAGACTCCTTCCCTTTTAATAGTATTGATAATTAAAAATATAGTAACAAATAAAATATAAAATACATAATATGACAAACTAACAAAAAGTTCATACTTTGGATAATATGCTTCAACATTCAACGTTCCAGAGCTTTGGAATAGATTGTAAGGAACTGATTGCAATGATAAAAAAACTTCATGCTTGGTCAAGCTTTACGACATAATTGGAAAGGATAGAGACGCTACAAATATATTTCCTGGACTTCAACATCATTCATGTTCAACGAGCGCGGAAACAAATTTTAGACTTTTTAGATAAGACTACTAGATTCTTCCATAGGAAGTTACATTTTATTAGTTGTTCAATTCCAGTCTGGTTACCCAGACCATCTCAAGTTTAAAAAATAGAATAGCTTTTTTGACGTCAAAAAAAATGTTCGTAAATCACAAATTTAAAGATTTGGTGTTGCCAAAATTTAGGCAATAATAATTAAATAATTAAAGGATTATTTAATATATATTTTAGCTTTTACCTAGAATTAAGTTACGGCTTGACATTAAAATTCTCAGATGAAAATACAAAAACTTTATGTATGTAAGTGATTACTAGTAGGCCTGGGACGGATCCAGATATACGGATATTCAGGATACCTGGATCCGTGAATTTAATATCCGGATCCGGATTCGTGGCTTCCGGATATCCGGATTTCAGATATCCGTCCAGATATTCTATTACCCGCGGATATCCAAATCCAGAAAAACAATTAAAAATAATAATTTTTTTAAAATACTAATCTTTTAATATAATACATAAATTAAATATTTATAAATATATTATATATGTCTATAATATTGTAAAAACTAAAATATATATTATAAGATTATCATGTATAATATAATATATCAAATATAATATTAATAAAACTAAAAAAAATATTGTGTTTTAAAAATACGGATCCAGATCCGGATATCCAGACTTAAAATTAAGATATCCAGATTCAGATTCGGTTTGGACGGATCCAAGATTTTAGTATCCTGATTCGGATCTGGGCACCCTGAATATCCTATTTTCGGAGCGGATCCAGAGCGGATCTCAGATCGAATCCGGATCTCGGATAATAAATCCCAGGCCCAATTACTAGACATTGACCCGGGCGGCCGCATGGATTAAACCACATAACTTGATCTTTTTGAATTTAATTAACACTTTTGAAAGTTAAAAACATACTTTGAAGTTAGTAAACATAAATATTTGAAATCTCATAATTATCACCAAATAATTTATGATTTTTATCGAGGACCTCCAATATTGACTAATACACATGAATTAATAAGAAAATATTAAAAAGTCATTTTAATTGTAGAGAAAATGAAAGTTTATCAAACATTGACGTATAAGTCTTCTATTTAGGTCATTTTTGCAATTGCAAATTTTTGAATAAAAACTTCTTAAGAAGTCTACTCTGCAGAAGATACCTTGAGAAGTCTTCCTTTGTAAATATTAGCTTAATTCTGAATTTGAAAAATTCTCGAAAATGCCAGAGAAGACTTCTCGAGAAGTCTTCTCGGATAAACATGTTAGTTTTGCAATTGACTGAAGTTTGTCAGAAACTTAACTTTTTACAGAAGACTTCTATATAAGTCTTCTGAAAGCCTTCTCAATGTCACAAGAAATCTACATGAAATACTTTTGCAATTGACTATATTTGACTTTTCGAGAGAAGACTTCTAGAGAAGTCTTCTCTTGTAACCAAAGGTTTGACCAAAACCCGAAATAAAATTTGAGAAGACTTCTCAAGAAGTCTTCTCATTAATATTAAATGTTTCACTAATATTTTTCAATTGCAAAAGTAACCCACGCAGACTTCTTTCGACAGTGAGAATGCTTCGGGAAAACTGTTAGAGGACTTCTATAGAAGTTTTTCCCGAGAAGTCTTTTATAAAAAGTCCAATTTCTGACAAACTTTGGTCAATTGCAAAACTAACATATTTATCTGAGAAGAATTCTCAAGAAGTCTTCTTTGGGATTTTCGGTTTATTCTTTTAATAAAGGAAAGTTAGAAGACTTTTAGGGAAGTCTTCTTGATGGAGAACACATCTAGCGAAGTCTTCTGAAAGTCTTTGCGAACAGATCTGAGAAAAGAAATGATTTCATACTTTGAGCATGTGAGATTACTTGCTTTGTTTCTCCAAACACCCATAACTTCACTATAAAAGCTACCAAGTCGTTAATGACCATGAATCATGAGCTTCAAGGTCTCTACGAAACTTACAAAGCTTGGAATCAAAATCTAAGGTTTTTTGGATGAATTTGAAGAGAGAGTGAAAGATATGTGATTTGTGTGCATAATTAATAAGATATGAAGAGTTAAAATCGAAACTTTGGTGCATTAAGAGCTTCAAATTAGTTTTTAGATGGTGGTTAGTGTATTGATGACAATGACAATATTGTAAATATTTGGTGAAGATGGGGATGTAAAATAAAAAAGAAGAAAAAAAGAAAGAAAAAGTGACATTTTCGTGAATAACTCGAATTTCTAAGGTGAATAAGAAAAAGAAAGTTTAAAAAAAAGCATGGGTTATTTTTGTGTTTGACTTGAAATTTTAGGTCATATTTGAAAAAAGCCATTTATTAATTTAATATAATTTTATCATATTTAGCTCAATACAATAATTTTCTTTTAATATGAATGATTATGATTATATAATAATATTTCAAAACTAATTATAAAATTAGTGAAAATATTTACATATAATTTTTGAAAATTAAGATCTTGTTAAAAGGGAGAATTTTACTTCTACACTTTCTTTGGTACCACATTTCAAGTATACCACTAGTATGAAGACATTTTCACAAATACACTTTTCATTAATGACCAAAAGACCATACTAGCCCTAACCTTATCTCTCTCTCGCGATCCTCTTTTCTTTCTCTCTCTCTCTCTCGCGATCTTTTTTCTTCCTCTCTGCCTCCGATTCACCGGAGATCCACCATCTCTCTCTCATTCCACCGGTTCTCTGCGGTTCACTCTGCGGTTCACTCTGTCGACTCCTACTTCTGTACAAGATTCCCAACTGGTATGCATCTAATTTCTCCTTTTTTGTTTGTGTCGATTAATTTTGCGAAATTTCGATTTTGTGGTTATTATAGTCGAAAAATCAAACAAGATTGCTTTAGACTTCTAATCTGTACATGTCGATCTAAGATAAACAATTTTGATTGTGAAAACATTGAGTTTTGACAACTTAAGACCCTTTATAACCTTTTGTAAATCTGAGTTATTTTGTAATGTAATTGATATGTTCAGTTCCTGAGAAGCTGTGTTCAAGCTTATATGAGAGCCACAATCCTGCCAGCACACATTTGCTTTAATTGTTGGTGAATGGTCGATTCACAATAAGAAAGTTGGCAGAATCTGAAAGTTTTGTTTTTGGTTCTGCGTTTCTTAACAGTTGTGACTTACGTGTCTGTCTAGTACTCAATGTAGCTCAATATGTTAATTATTTACTCTAATCTCTTGCTTGTTTCTTGACCATAATACAACAAACAGAGCGGTAGAATCCAATGAGATGTGGAAGACTCAGGAGCAAGAAAACGAAAGGCTCAAAATAAAATCAAGAGAGGAAAGCAGCAGCAGCAGTAGCCAAATGAAGTGGAGTAGTAGTTTCTCGAAAAGGAGTTTGGATAAGAAATGTAGCTCCATTAACGAGGAGAGAAAGATCACTCATCAATCATCATTGGACAAAAGATTGTACTTGGATGATGATGATGAAGGTTTAGGAGATGATGAGAATTGAGTCTTTTCTCCAATCACGGTATATATGTCTATTTGCTATAGCTTCTGTTACCTTTAGCTTCCTTCATCTTCTGAGTCTCTTTGTAAATGACAGGAACAAACGTGGGAGAGGCTCTGTTGGTCCTAGGATGGATGAAAATGTCCCTTATCTTCCCACCGAGAAGGTTGATCAATTGCAAAGTTCTGATACAAGGGAAAGGAAGGTAGTCTTGCTGCAGCTTGGGCTCTAGCTAATCTATATTATCTTGCATGTTAGAAAGCTCTTATAAGGGTTTATAAAACTATTTATAAGAACTTATAAATCATTTTTAAGGTTTTAAAAATATATTTATAAAAGTTTATGAATCTGTATATAAGGTTTGTAAAAATATTATAAGAGTTTAATAATCTTCATAACACAATTTATAAGAGTTAATAAATCTTTTTCAAGAGTTTATAAATCTTTACAAACATTTAGAAGTAAAATATTCATAAAGCTATTATAAGTGTCTATAATTCTAATATAAATGTTTGTAAATTATTTATAGTAAATAAAAGATTATTTATAATAGTTTATAAAACAATTAATAAGACTTTATAAAATCAGTCTATAAGGTTTTTTAAATATATTATTAAAGTATAATTCATTTATAAGAGTTTATAAAATCCGTTTATAAGGATTATAAATAATTAATAAATGTTTATGAATGATTTATGAAGATTTAGAAATCATTTATAAACCTTTATCAATAGTTTATATATATTCCTCATGTGGTGGAAAACAGCGAGATGATGTAGCAGAGGTTTGTGGGGATATTGAGTTTGCTGTATAGTTCTTAGCTAAGAATAAGAGCGAGTGTCTCCAAGAAGAATGGGGAGTGTTGGAGAAGTCTCCGGAGGCGGCTTTAGATGTGGATCAGACGATCTTCATGGTTACGGCGGAAGACGTGGAGAGGAGCAAAACGACGGTGTTATGGACAGCAAGAAACTTCTCCAGCAAGAAGATTTGCTTGCTTTACGTCCATCGTCCTGCTTGGCCTGCCTCCTGCAGTGAGAATCTTATGCTTCTCTTTCTCTCTGACTTAACTGTTTTGTGGTGAATTATAGAATATTTATGGATGTTGAATTGTTCTTGAGTGTAGATTTGCTCATGAATCATGATTGAATCTTACCGAGTCTATATATATATCCTTTAGTTGATTGTGGATGATGTTAATGATGTACCTCTGTTTGCTAAGAAAATCTGAGAAATGATATAATTGTTTTATAAAGAAGAAGCAGAGAAACTATATCAAATTATATCATCATAATAAAATCCTTATAAGGCTTTATAAAGATAATAAATAATTTATAAATATTTATAAATCATTTATGAAAATTCAGAAATCATTTATAAACCTTTATCAATAGTTTATATATATATTCCTATAAATGATTTATAAACCTTTATAAAATCACTTATAAGAATATACCAAATATTTATAAGGTTTTATAAAATCATTTATAAATATTTAGAAAGGTAATTTCATTTATAAAGTCTTAAAAATCATTTATAAGATTTTATAAATCTTTACATTTAGAAGTAAAATATTCATAAAGCTATTATAAGTTTAAAAAGTAAAATCGATGATATAAATACATGAAGATGCTCGTTACTAATTTTCTGAAAAACGAAACTAGAGTAAATGTAAAGTACAAATGATTTACAGCTTACAATCACTTATAAGAACACGTGTTATACATATATATATATATATATATATTACAGAAAGACATGTGTCTTGTTTCTCTTATATGTGTTAAAAACATATATATTACATATAAAAACACGTGTCTTATCTCTCTTTCTGCAACTCCAATCTTCTTGAAAATTGTGTTTCCTTCTGAAAACATAAAAACATAAGGCTAAATATATATATATTGTTTTACGGTTTCTTTTATAAGGCCTTATAAATATAAAAATTGTAATAAATACCTCAAGCGGATTACCTTTATAAAATCACTTATAAATTTTATAAGAGCTTATAAAACCTTGTATCAACCATCTATAAAGTTTTTAAAACATATATAAATATTTATAAGATTTTATAAATCTTTTTCAAGAGTTTATAAATCTTTTCAAGAGTTTATAAATCTTTTATAAGATTTTATAAATCTTTACATTTAGAAGTAAAATATTCATAAAGCTATTATAAGTTTAAAAAATAAAATCGGTGATATAAATACATGAAGATGCTCATTACTAATTTTCTGAAAAAAGAAACTAGAGTAAATGTAAAGTACAAATGATTTACAGCTTACAATCACTTATAAGAACACGTGTTACACATATATATTACAGAAAGACATGTGTCTTGTTTCTCTTATATGTGTCAAGAACATATATATTACATACAAAAACACGTGTCTTCTCTCTCTTTCTGCAACTCCAATCTTCTTAAAAATTGTGTTTCCCTATGAAAACATAAAAATATAAGGCTAAATATATATATATATATATATATTGTTTTACGGTTTCTTTTATAAAACCTTATAAATATAAAAATTGTAATAAATACCTCAAGGGGGTTACCTTTATAAAATCACTTATAAATTTTATAAGAGCTTATAAAACCTTGTATCAACCATCTATAAAGTTTTTAAAACATATATAAATATTTATAAAACTATTTAAAAGGGTTTATAAAACTATTTACAAGAACTTATAAGCTATTTATAAGAGTTTTTACATTTATTTATAAGTGTTCATAAATTAATTTACAAGGTTTATAAATCTATTTATAAGAGTTTATAAATCACCAAATTAACCAACTTTTCACTATTTCTTTGCTTATTAAGGAACATCATTCTTTTACAGTTTCTTTTATAAGGCCTTATAAAAAAGTATAATTGAGTATTGAGATGATTGAGTATTGAGAGATACTTGAGGTTTCTGAATTTATAATGGTTTATAAAAATTTATAAAGGGTTTACAAAACCACAATGTTAGATGAACGTCTCAGTTCTGCAGATGCACATAATGTATCCAGACCAGATATATAGCCTTCTAGGACCTTTCTCACAGCAATAGCAAAAGCCTGATTAACAAGAGTATAGTGGCTCTTGTTATTGGCTTCTTCATTTTCACCTACTTTACAGCTCCCCCATGTCCCTCAACTTCCAACTTGAAGTTCATGAAATGGGTCTACGAAGTTATGGAGAAGAAAGACCAAAGAACCAAAACAGCCTATGTTTCAAAGAATCTGTCCCAAGGCGTCAGTGCTTGATAACCGATGCCACAAGCTCAGACTTTTGTGGGTTGTCCTATCAGCTGGCTCAGAGCATAATCCATAAGAGAGCTTCTGTATGCTAATAAGAGAAGAACACCTTGCAGGGCATTCAACGCCAACCTAACCAAACTTAATTCCTATTAAAAAGCAACAAAATTGTGAGAGAATGTGGCCAAAAGTAGAAGTAGTCTCAATATACTTCTTTCATTTCATCTAAGCACTAAAGATATTCCATTGTTCTGTAATTGATTACTAAGAATAGAAATCTGAGAACATGACATCGTAATCTACCCTAAGATAATGATTTCGTCGTAACTCAATACAGTACATCGAGTACTAAACTCAAATCAATAAAATTGATACTTCTTTTCCCCCAAATCATTTCCTATTAGGTTTCCGATCCTAGCCACTCAAGTGAAATGCAAAGCTCATGTTTCCACGCATACAAACATGAAAAGCGTAAATGGTGAACTTACAGAGGCAAATGAAGAAGACGGAGGAGAAGCACGAGTTGGAAGAGGAAATTGGCAGCTCTAAGAATGTAAGGACTCTCAATTACTTGGTGGAAGGTAAATCTCCTCCTGTTTGAGCTTCTCCATAAGCGAATCAATGCTCGTCGCCACCGTCATTATTTCTCAATCGAGGAGAAAGTGAGAGATCGTCTTGTTCGCCTGAGCTTGTAGAGTTTTTCAGTTTCGTCGGAGAATTCGTCAGCGCCGTCCGGAGAACTCGTCAGGATCGTCGGATTTGATCACCGTCGAATTCGAAATCAATCTGGAAACTCTCAGATTTGGAATTGAGGGAGAACGAGAGTAATTTAGGTTTAATTATTCAGGGGTATAATGGTACTTTGTCTATTAAAATTTTAATGGTAAAGTTGAAAAGTGTAAAGTTGAAAAGTGGTATTAGGAAAGTGGTATTAGTGGCAATTCTTTTGAAATAGATTTGTTAGATTTTTAAAAATATATATTTTTATATTTAAAATAAAAAGATATCAAAAGATGTTATAATTAAATTTCTAAAGGATGGTCCATATTAAAAGAAAATCACACATGAAAGAAGTCATGACGTCTATTTTAATAGAATTGATGTCCCATCTTTATAATATAAAGAACTTTTTAGTTTTTACTAGTATCTCATATATATTAATTGAGAAACATTGCATCTTCTTTTTGTAGCCATGTGTTATGATTATGATGATTCTTAAAATCATTAGCGATATATGTTGGTTTATCTAATTATATAATAGTTTTTTTATTGAACCAACCATAAATTCATTATTAGTGTTTTTATTATTTTTTAAAATAAAAGTTACATAATTGCCTAATATGGCTAAAATATATATGAGAATTAATGATTTTGAATAATAAAGATTTGATAAAAATTATTGTATCTTATACCATATTTGTTTAGTTTAAAAATATTATAAAAAATTAAACAACCACATTAACCATATAATAAAAAATAGATTTTTCTGTATATGTTATATTTAATTTTTTTAAACGACTTTAAATTATTAAAACTGTTAAAAGTCTCACATTTAAAACTCTCACATTTAAAATTTTTTGTTATGACAAAATAAAAATAATATAAAAATCATATAAGTAAAAGTCTAGTTTAATTAATTATTAAGATTAAAATATATATATATATAGTTTTAAATTAAATTATATATCATATAAAAAATACTTAGATATTCTAATCTCAAAATTTACTTGTAAAGACTTTTTCTTTTGATAAAAGCTTTGAATAAACATTGATAACTTAAATTTAAAAAAAATTAAAAAATACTAAAACTGTTAATTCCATGATGAAAATTTTGTTATTAGTAATTTAAAATTTTTACAATAAAAGATACAAATGATCAAAAAAACTAAATGAGTAGAAAGATTCATTTACTAGACATTAATATTAAAAATATATTATGTATGTTAATATCATTTAAATTTAATTATATATCCTATTAAATAAAAAATATTTTATAGATTAATAAAATTGATTTACGTAATCGCACCAATTGAACTATATATGTAATAGTTACTGATTTTTAATTATTCAATATATATTTATTATTTCATAATATGTAAAACTATATAATACATAAAATCATTTATATATATAATGTTTATTCCGCGCAAGGTGCATGTCTTAATCTAGTTTCTATATTATTTGATAAATCAATTAATTAACCAATACACTCAAATGATTTATATAAAAAATGAAAATAAGTGTAAGTATTTTTCATAGTTAGATACAACAAAATAATTTCATTGAATATGAAATCAGTTAATTTAATTGACTATTTATATATATTTTCATTAAATATAAATTAAACTCTTGTAAACTTAAATAATATTTTATGTTAAATTAAATAATGTACATAAATAAAATGTTAGAGTTAATACATTGACATAAAATATATTTTAAATTTTAAATTTATCAAAGTATATATCACACAGTCAACCAAACAAATTACATAAATTTTATTCAAAATTCATGATGAAAATGTTGAATTTAATTAAAAATAAAATTAAGTAATAACTTATATAATTTTCATACTTAATATAAATACAAAATAGTGGGTTTGATTGGTAAGAGATGTGATTTCATATTTTGGCTGTAAAAATATTGATGTCATATTTTTTGATTTGGCTCTAGATTTTTAAATTTTAAAAGCTTTTAAATTTAGGATGTAGGTATTTGTCTCTCCAGAACAATTATGGGAAAATTACATGTTATCAATTTTATGGTACCACTTTTCATTTTTACCACCATTAAGGAGACATTTTATTTTTTGACAACAAAAAGCTAAGAAACTAAGAAGGTTCCTGGTCCGAGAGCCACCTCGGAGGAACAGAATCAACATAGACCATAGCAGATGGCGAAGTTCTAGCACCTCGTGCCAGCTTGTCCGCCAGAGTATTTTGCGCCCTCGGTATATGCTGGATAGAAAAGTTAAGAAAGAATTCCTTACATCGCAGAAACTCCTCCATATGTGTAGTGAACGCCGGCCATTGTGTCGGTGTAGACACCATCTTCACCAACTGAGAACAATCTGTTGCAAACACCACCTATGAGATTTGTAGGGTCTTCATGCACTCCATCGCCCATATCAAAGCTTCACATTCAGCATGTAAAGGTGATAGACTCATGCGAATAGACATTGCACCCATCATAGTATCAGTTGATCCATCTTTTCTATAGACCCATCCCTGCCCTGTATAAGGGTCATGTTCCTTCCATGCTCCATCTATAAAACACTTGTCTTAAGGAGACATTTTCAAAAATACATTCTTCATTAAGTGGCAAAAGACTTTTATGCCCTTGTTATTTATATATATAATAAACCATTATTTAAATAAAATAAATAAAAATAAATAAAAATAAAAGTAAATTTTTTTTTTATGTTTTCGAATTATACTTTTTCAAATTTGAACTTTTTTTGAAATTTTTTTTTGAAATTTTTTTTTGAAATTTTTTTTTGTTTTAATTCAAATTTCTTTTTGAAAAACGAAAATTATGTTTGAAACTATTTTAAAAAAAAATTATATATTTTTTAAGTATTTATTTATATATTTATTAGAATCCTAAATTTCACATTCCAAAAACCCTACCCCACCCCTCAACTCTAAACCCTAAGTCTAGATTAGTTAACCCTAAGGGTATAATTATCTTTTATCCTTCAATAAAAGTGAGGGTAAAAATGGTTAGTGTAAACATGAAAAGTGGTACTATGAATGTGCTATTTGTGGAAATTTCCCAACAATTATAAAGACATGAGTTTAAAGAAGTGTTGTGGACTTTTAAAAAGGGCTGTGAATTGAAAAAAAAATTACAAATCAAGATTGGTGTAGTTTACTGCTGTATGTATAATTGTGGTTGTAGAGAGCATCTACATCAGTAGCCAATCACACCCAGTATACCTGTATCTTTTTCAAATATACTAAAATAAAAATGTTAAAACATTTTGATTATGTAAATTAAACTTTCTCAAAAAAATCCCGGGCTTTTATATAGGGATCAGAACCTAGTTTGTTATTAACTTAGGTATCGGAATATGGATGACAAGCAGTGTTTTTAAAACCGGACCGGCGATCGAACCGGAAATATTTTGGGTCATGGGTCATTGTGGTTCGACAGGGTTCGATCGGGTTCAATTAGATGCAACTGAATGTAATGATGTTTTGTAAATATTATGTATATTTTTACAAAGATAGATCATATCAAATAAAATATTCCAATGACTATAATATTTAGAAAACTTTCAAAAATAACAAACTGAAATGTAATAAAAGTAATAAACAATTTAATAGTTCAAATCTAAAATCAATAGGAAAAAAAACATTTAAAGTTTACTCTCCAGATCTTTGTCACTCTAAATCTTCGTCACCTTTAAAAAAATTATATGCACATTAGTTAAAAAAAAACTATTTTGAAATAAAATTCAAAATCATACCATGATTGAGTTTCTTCGCTATCTTTAGGATATTCTTCAAGAAGTTTATCTTCTAATTCAGAAAAATCAAGTTCTCCTTCTCCTTCTTTTTCCATAATCCAAAACTCAGTTTTATCAATTGACTCATAATCAACTGGTGATCTTTTTGTCCCATACCTACATAAAGAACAATAGCATATTAGCAAACCTAAGTAATGATCTTTTTGTCTCATACCTACGTAATGAATAATATAACACACAAATATTTGTTATAAATTTCACAACTAACGAACCTGTTTTGTAAACGCAAGTTGTAGTGAACATATACAAGATCATTGAGTCTTTGATGCTCTAGCTTGTTTCTTTTTTTTTGGTATGAATGCGTTCAAAGACACTCCAATTTCTCTCACATCCAGATGACGAAGCTGTTTGACTAAGGATTCGGATTGCAAGCTTTTGCAAATCAGGAATATCACAACCAAATAGTTTCCACCATTCATCTGTAAGTACAATAAAAATATATATTAGTAACTGAGCAGATTAAAATGGAAAACATGTTATATTGGCAGAAATATAACAAAATTACTTATCGGCCTACCGGGTCGAGTAGTTTTGCTACAAGTAAGTGCTATTTCTCGAGAGAAACTAAGTTCTCGATCTCTATAGCAACGAAAGGTTGATATTCCAACATGGGCTTCTCTTTGTTCGCGAGGATGAATTTCTCCGTTACTGCTTTATTTGGGGTTATAATCTCAGATGCTTTTAATGAGGCAAAAAGTATTATGGCATACTCTTACGAATTTTGGCATACTCTTCATTTATCTCATACTCTTCAAAAACGTGGTCAATGTCTAAATTACTCTTTTCGGCAAAACCAATGAAAATCATTCTCTCTCCTACTCTATCTTCTTCCTTTCTCTCTCCACTGTAGATCTCAAACCCATATTTTGTTTCCATTCAATTTGACATTCATCTTCTCCATTAATTCATTCATGAAGAATTAGAAACTTTAATTTCAAATTCGTGTTCATAATTATCTAATTGAAAACAATGGGTCTAGATCTATTTGGATAATCAAAAACACTAGTATAATTATAAAAAATCGTATCAGATTATTATTTTGATTTTAAAAACTAAAAAACGTAGTAAAACTTGGTATGAACAAAATGGTATAACTATGTATAATTATGTATAACTATAACCGTACAACTTGGTAAAACTATACTGTACAACTATGTGAAACTGTGTAACTAGATAAAATGGTACTAACTAAACTGTATAACTTGATATAACTATATTTGTAAAACTATATAACTTGATAAAATTTTATGGTTAAAACGTGCAAGTTCATATAACTTGATGTTAATCATTTTGATTTTTACGTGAGACGACGAGTTCTTTCACAAACATACACTTTGATTATTAAAAATACTATTATAAAGCCAGAGATGGTCATGAATGGATTCCAGACAAAAGTAGTTTGTATGCTAGTGGACAGGATATGCAGAAAGATGACGATAAATCTATGTACAAAGAGGTAAAATTTGAGTTATATTTCATTGGTAGTAAAACCTATGAGGCCATTAAAAAAGCATAACGACATCTTAAGGTGACTGAACCAGTGGAAGATGTTGTTATAGATATAGAGACAATGTAGGTATTGATTTGGATAATGTGGAGACATGTGAAAGATTTAGTTGATTAAGCATCATACCATAACTGTTTTGAATTTATAATTTTGAACTCTAAGCTCCGAATATTAAGAATTCTGATTTATTTCGTTTAAAGTATACATAAAATGCATACTTGTTTTTGAAAAAGTTTAAATTCAGGAACCATAAGGAAATGCACACCACGATTAGTTGCATATATTATTCAAGATGTTTCTTCAAGATGATGAAAAAACTAAATAAAACTTAGTAAAACTGATAAAATACAAAATATTGAAGATACAAAATTCTAAACTTATTTGGTTGTTTACAAGCATTATGCTTATTATTTGTTAGTATTTTCTGATTTAAATTCAAAATAATTATAATCAAAATTTTCGTCACATAGTTGTGTACTATTTATAATAGAGAAAATACAATGTTCTTTTATGCTTTTTTTCTTAATACTGACCTTGTGACATTACAAAACTTGTATACGCCACGAAATTAATTTTATTACAATATGATTTGATGGGAAATGATTGTAAAGACTTAATATAAATGGTATAACTATAATATAAATCTTTTGAGTATAGTAAAACTAAAAAAAATGTAAAAAATGGAAAAGTAAAACTTTGAAGCTTTTTGTAAAACTACAAACTTGGACCCCAAAAATGCTGTAAAAAATTTTCCCGCCCAAATTTCAGAATTTTCCCTCCCAAATTTTTATTTTTTTCCTAACCTCAAAATCGAAGTTGGTAACTATAATTGCTTTGATTTTTAGGATTTCTCATTTCTACTATCTTCTCAATCCTCTCAATCCATTTTCTCTCTTCCCATTTCTCATTTTTCATCTTTCTTCACCTAATCTCCAATTTTCAGGTTTTTTCTAGAAAATAGTGGTCAATCAAGAGTCAAAACTCTGAAGCTACCTATTTAGTGTTGATGCAGCGGCGAGGATATTATCGAGAAGTTCTCCAAATTTGATCCAAATCCTTATTTCCAATACTATTGATGTCTCCATGTGGTTTCTCAATGCGGATTAGTGACCCAATAATGAAAAAATATATTGATAGTTGTATGTTGTCTTATTCGTACTGTCATGGTATTTCTGAGATTTTGGTTATACAGTTAATCATAACTTCTATCAAATTAGTTTAGTTACGAGTTTTTTAAAATTTTCAAAATTTGACAAATGAAAAACAAAAATTCTGAAAAAGTTTACTGAATTGTACAAAAGGAAAAAAATACTAAGTTATACAAAGTTTGATGTACGAAAATGGAGAACTTTGGCAAATTTTTACCTAATTACACAAACATGAAAAGAAAAAAAGTAATACTAAATTTTACGGAGTTTGACAAACAAAAATGAGATACTTAACCAAAGTTATCCTAAGTTACACCAAGTTCTACGAACATAAATAACAAACCAAGTAACATAAACACAAACAACAAATTTAGTGTGTTAAAAGAAGAAGTTCTATAGTACAAGGAAAATAATGATAGTTCTATGTTCTCTTATTTCTAGTAGTTATAAGAATTTGGATGTATAACTAATCAAAATTTGTATCACCTTAATGGAATGCAAAGTTTTTTCCAAGCTTAACCAAATTTACACAAACACTAAAATAAAGTAATAATAAATTTGACAAACAAAAATATGAAACTTTGATAAATTTTTACAGAATTAAACAAACACAAAACAAAGTAATCTCAAGATCTACAAAGTGACAAACAAAAATGGAGAACTTTCGCAAAGTTATACCGAGTTACATAAATATAAATAACAAATTTTTATTATAAAAACTTGTATTGGTTGACAATGATTGGTTTTTTTCTTTGTCACTTGTATTGGTTACCAATGGTTGATTTGTTCTTCATTGCTTCTTTCTCGCTTTGCTCATCTCCACGATATTTTTTTCCATATTACTTTTATTATCCTTCTCTTCCACACTCTTATCCACATTTTTTTTCATCTCTCCACTACCTAAACCACCCTCCTTCTCACTTTGTTCCATGTCTCTATTATCAGAGCTAAGATAGTTTCATTTTTGTCCTTTGAAAGCAATACTTCATAAAAAAAACGTAACTATCAAATTAAGTCATCATCCTAAAATTCACAAAGTATTACTAAGTTATATAATTATTTAAAGTTTTACTAAGTTGTACAAAGTTTTATAGTTATATCAAGTTATACTAAGTTATGCAATTCTGGGTTTGTTTTTTCTTCTCTTTCGATGGATAATTCATGGTTTGTTATTTCGTTATTTTTTCTGGAGAAAATTTTGATTTGTTTTTTATTTGAAGATTATCTTTTCTCATGTGATAAAAAGATGAAAAAATATGACTGATTTGTTTTAGTGAAAAAATAGAAAAAATGAGTAAAACTTGAAATACTTAGTTGATTTCTAAATTTTTATGTCTTGATCCAAATTTAACGGATGTGTATGGTTTGAGTCTGAATAGTCCTTCTGGTAAATTTGTAAATAACTAGATTTTATCTGGTTGGTAGATCTTTTAACAATTTTTGTGAGGAGTACTGAAGTAATTGATTCCTTTATTTGGGTGTTAGGTAGATCATGTTATAATTCAGGGGTTGGAATAGTAATACCTATTTTTAATGGACCAAATTGGAAATTAGAAAAACCTCATCATCGCTAAAACCCTAAAACCAAAACTCAATCTCAGAAAACAAAAAAAAAAAAACAGAGAGAGCTTCTTCCCTTGTCCTAAACCAAAAGATGCGACCTTTGGACGAAAACGAGACGACCGTCGTCTTCGAGAAGATCTTCAAATTCGTGGGCAACAACCTCAAGAACATCGTCGAGAACCCATCTCACGAAGGACCCGAACCAGAGCCCGGCCGCTACTGCTTCCGCCTCCAGAAGAGCAGAGTCTACTACGTCAGCGAGTCTCTCGTGAAGCGAGCCACCAACATCTCCCGCAAAAGCCTGGTCTCCCTCGGAACCTGCATCGGGAAGTACACCCACGCCGGGAGCTTCCACCTGACGATAATGTCGCTCAACCTCTTGGCGGCGAACGCGAAGCACAAGGTGTGGCTGAAACCCACGTCGGAGATGTCCTTTCTTTACGGGAACCATGTGTTGAAAGGAGGGCTTGGGAGGATTACTGATAGTATTGTGCCTGGAGATGGAGTTGTCGTGTTCTCCATGTCGGATGTTCCGTTGGGGTTTGGGATTGCGGCGAAGAGTACGCAGGATTGTCGGAAGTTGGATCCGAATGGTATCGTTGTGCTTCATCAGGCTGATATTGGAGAGTATTTGAGAGATGAAGACGAGCTTTGAAAAAAGGCTTTGTCTTTAGGGAATCTTGGCTTTGACTGTTGTTTTAAGTTTTGTTTGAGGTTTATGATATGTAACCTGGTGTTGGATCTATGGAAAGTCTCGATTTTTATTTATCTGTTTCAGATGTTATGTCTGTTTGGTGAGTATCATGTAAGCTGGCAAGTGCTTCTTTTGCTTTAGATTTTATAGCCAACACATTATTCAAAATGTTCAGAAGCATCAAACTTTTTTCAATTAACTTGCTTTTTATACCACGATGATGAACCAGAAGATTGCATAACAGTTCCATGGACACTGTTGCTAGATGTTTTTGACTTTTCAATAAGCATATTGTAGTCACTGAAAATTACCACATCTGCTAAACTCAAATACTGCCTAAGGAAGCTGTTAGAAATCGTTATGTTTTCACTTAATCTTCTGAATACAAAATTCAATAACAAAAATCGTACTGTATTTTAGAACCATAGCTTTTCGTTATTCTTTGGCTGAAGTGTAGTCGAAATTCTGCAGTATGAAACTGTTTTGCTTTATATATTGGATTTTAACACATCACTGTCACCAAGCCCGTCTAGCTCAGTTGGTAGAGCGCAAGGCTCTTAACCTTGTGGTCGTGGGTTCGAGCCCCACGGTGGGCGCAGTTTTGTCTTTTTATCCTTCTGTTTTTTCTTATCCCTCTACAGAAGACTTTTGTTCTCTGTTGCCCATTCAGCCAAAGGCTCTCTAACGTTACACTCCGACTGATTTGTTGTGTCTTTAATCTGTGCAGTCGAAGCCGTGACAAATCGAAAGCCAGATTATGAGAACATGTAGTAGCAAGATCCCAAGAACCACCAGTTTTATCTTCATGTTCTGGTACCACAGTTTCCTCCTCACTTGTGTCCCTTGTTTCTTGTACTCCTGCGCCTGAAATAGTTCAAACAAACTTAGATTAAAGTGGCTGTTCCAGAGAGTATTAGTAATAAACAAGTCTAGAAATTTAGTTTCCAGGGTCAAGTATGCCTTTTACCTGAGAGCGTAGATTCTCGGTCTTGTCACTAAGAACCGTTAGATTTTCCCCTCTGTCAATTGCCTGAGAACATGTATGCTGTGTTATGCATAGTGATTTGTCTTTGCTTTAAGGGACATTGTGAAATATAGTTATTGCCCTTTTTTTGGGCAGACCCATCATACTGAAAAGGTCAAAAGCAAAGGAGAATGATTGGTGGTTGTCTAAAGTGTGCAGAAAGACATAAAAGAGATAATGCAAATAGAAACTATAATAAAACCTTGTCAATATTCTCCAACATTATGCTTTTGACTTCTGAAACTTGAGCCTTGACTTTTATTAGTTTTTCAATCTCCTCTGCATGGTCAACAATATACTTCATGTGTTCTTTCATCACCGGCCTGCAATTTTCAAAGAAAAGTCTCTCATTCGTTAGAGTCCCCAAAAGTTGTAAGGAAGTAGTAGGTAAGTACATGAACTCCTTGTTGAGACTTTTGGCGATAGCTGCACTTGCTTTCCCACCTCCATACCTTTTCTTGAAATCAGCTTTCACACGCTCCAGAAATGCGATCCATGTTTGCTTGCTAAGAGCATCTTTTGCCACAACACAATATGCTGAAAACGTAAAACAAAAGAAATACATCATTTTCAAGGAGGGTTTCCTCTCCATACTCCTAATTACTTCCTTTCAAAAGAGTGACACAAACATCTACAATGATCTTGCACTCTCTACACGACCGGAGTTAGTTACAACAAGTAAGTCTCTACTTGAATCATATGCTATAGACTATAGTGCTAGAAAGTAGGAAATTTTAAAATATATTCCAAATCGGGGATAGAAGTATTCAGTCAAATCCTACCTCAAACATTCCAAAGATGGGAAACTTTATATATAATGGAACCTCATTCACCTCTGGTCCATCTTCAATGATCTAATACTCTTTAAGTTAATAGCAAAACACAGTGTGTGTATTGTCATCGTCACCAGCTGAATCTTCAAGGAAAACAGAGTCCGCTCAAGCTTTAGTTCAAAACACTGTTGAATTGCCTAATAAGGCAAATCTAATCTACCACATGTCCTAAGAGATCCTGAAAAGATAAATCCTTACCGAAGCCATCTTCAACTAGAAAGTTGAAGGTGTAGAGGAAATCCCAAGAAACTTGTTGGAGAATCCAAAAGTTCTTATTACACTTGTTCAGGATTTGTTTGTTTCCCTAGAAGCTTACAGTAGTTCTTATCGCAAACCTAGTCACTAATCAAGTCCGCAGAACATGAATCAAGCAAGAAAAGAAGGAACACAAGACACTTTTGTTAACCCAGTGTTCACCTCCTTTCCTTGATGTAAAGAAGGAGCTATACTCACCGGAGAGAGAAATAGGTATCTCAACCTTCCATTATATCAAACACGAGAGTACAATATCCAGAGGTTACAGTTCCTGTCAACCTCTCTTGATCTCTGTTACAAATCACCTAGAAATACAAGTATATATGAAAGAGCCTAGCTAACCTACCGAGAACCTAGTTCTCTCTAGCTCTCTCTCTCGTCTGACCCAAACTCTGGTCTCGAGCTCTCTCAAGCTCCCACTCTTCTGCGCCTCTCCTCTGTGTTTTCCTTGTGTTTGTCTTGTGTTAGGTCATCTGTCGTAACCTCTCCTTCTTGATATATCAGCACTTGACCTAATGGGCTTTGTCAACTAGTCTCACAGTTCATATGTGTGTGACTTGTGTAAGTTAGCCGAACTTGAACAAGTCTGGTCGTCTTGACCAAACCTAAATACATAGTTTATTTGATGACCCAGAGTTCACCGATGTGGCTACGTCCCTGGGGCCTGGCAAGGCAAAACATTAACCTCCTTAGTGTACAACACACGAGCCTTGCTTTGATATTAGGCAAAGATTGTTACAACTGATAACCGGTTGTAATAACTGTAAGCCATTGAGTTATAATTAACAGGTCGTTAATCCAAACGCCATATAACTCAATTATCAACCTCGACTTGGTTTAAGCTTCCAATATAGCTGATTCTTCATCACCAACGTAACAATCTCCACCTTCATGATTAATCAGCTCTATATGCAGCTATCATGTTGCCATCTCATGTACTTGCCAGGCAGTGCCAAATACTTTAGTGCTTGGCCACTCCGAGAATCCTCGGAGTCGCTTCAAAACTTCTTGAAGCTCGAGCAAAAAACATGCTCACCTTCTACGTCTCTTGCAGCCTCCTGAGGAACCGACCTTCTCAGCCTCACACCGAATAAAGCTCATCCGGCTTCATCCACCTGTTGAGCTTCACCTTCCCAATCCCGAACCTCAACCTGTATTTTGTATTGGTTTGGTTCGTTTATCAAATTTGGGTAAAATTTTCATACTTAATAAAGAGTTACAAAAGAGTGTATATAAAAAATCTTGAATAAACTTATTCATAAGTTATACTCTCTCCGTTTGTTTATACATGACGTTATGGAATTCTCACACAAATTAAAGCAACAAATGTTAAAGTCTATTTTGTCCTTTGTCGTTATTGTGTTTGTGCTCTTATCAACATTATTCGGTCAAACTTACCAGAATATATAAGGGTAAATAAAGTTTTTGTCATTATATTATGCATAGATTTTAGGAAAGCGTCAAGTAATTTGACACAAAAAAAGAAGTTAAAACGTCATATATAGACGAACGGAGGGAGTATAATTTTAAACAAATTTATGTATTTGATATAATATGACTTTATAACATAATAATATACAATATACTCAAAATACTATCTCGTATCCAATTTCGTATTTAACCCATAAAACCCGTGCTTCGAAAGCGCGGGTCAAAATCTAGAGCGCGGGTCAAAATCTAGTGAAATCTTAAAACATAAACCACAAAATTATACAAAAAATAATAATCTAGATTACAATTAAAATATATCCCGCCCGTAGGGCGGGCCGATCTTAGTTTTAATGTAAAAGTTGATGTGAAACAATTGATTTTGGGAAGAAAAATCATAAGATTCAATACAATGAATACACGTTAATTATTTAATTACTGGGTCGGTGTTGATTCTCATCACATATTCCTCTGGGGCTGTTTAGCATGGGAATCTACTGCAAAACAAGCTGGCCAAAAAGGATTTCTCTGAAAATCTGCAATTAAACATGTTGCGGATTTTACTCAGTCCAGTTTCTTCTCATGCCCTAGAGGTTAGCTTTGTCTTTTCTCGGGAAGGGTTTCTCCTTTAGAACTGAGAATTTGTATTAATTATTTAGCTTTGCAGTATGTATTGGCAGAAGTTGAGAAAGTCAAAAACAGACAGTTTATTATTTAGGGTTTAGTGTTTTGCTCAAAAGTCAAAACGTTAAAGATATTTAAAACATTCATTTTTTCTTTAGCAACTACTATTATTTTTTATTTATTTTTATCCAAGGATTTAGGGGTTATGATTAATGGTTTAGTGTTTTTATGATTTACTGTTTAATATTTTTGATTTAGAATTTAAGATTTATCTAAAGATTTAGGGTTTACCCAAGGATTTGAAATTTAGTATTCAAGGTTTAGTATTTTGGTGATGACACTAAAAGTATTTTTTTTACAACTATTACTATTTTTTATTTATTTTTATATTTTAAAAACATAATATATCTTGACAATATATAATTTTCTTTTTAAAAAGATACTAAATATGACAAAAAAAAGATACTAAATATAAATAGCAGAATGCTATTGGTTGGTGAATCCAAGAATAACTCTTTTACACATTATGAAAAATGAAATTTTGTAGAAAACAAAAAAAAATCTTATAGAAATACATACAAACTATACAACAATACAAACAAAACATTTTAATATTTTCTCAAATTATAAGATTTAGATCACGTATTGGAAAAACAAGTCATATACATAAAATGATTATATTATTGAGTGATTTTGCCCAATATTCATAAGAGCTCAAAAAATTAAAAATATAACCATTGAATAGTTGATGTGACAATTAGAGCAAAACCTTGATATTTTTCTCCTTCCACTCTCGTGCGCGTCAGTATATGCGCGTTACATTATGTGACAAACATGGCTGAAATATACTATACTATAAACCATATAATATAGTCGAAGCACTAATACAAATACACATGGTGAAAAGAGAAACATGTTAAAAACCTTAAAAAACACCACACCAGCAATAATATTCTAGACTATACAATGTACAGGTTAGTCGAAGCAAAAACACATCAGAGCATCTACCAAATTTTTTATGCTACCAATCATAATAGTATGAAACCAAAAAAAGAAAACAATTTAGTTTATCGTCTTAGATCATTTTGTAACTGATAACAGTAAAAGTGAAGGTATAAATAAGAGCGGTGGATGAAGAGATGTTGTTGTTGCTACGTAAAGTAAAAGAGAAGAATATGTGGTCGAAGGAGGAAAAGAACCTACACTGGAAGTGGAAGAGAAGATAAGTGGTGACAATGGTCGAAGAGAAGATGGCGGCGTCGACAAAACAATCATTAATAGTGATGGTGACAATAATATGATTGAGGTGAATGAAGAAGAAAAACAAGAAAAAAACAAGAAAAAATGAGCGAGTTAGATATGATGTTGCACAATTTGGGATATAAAATAACCTAAGACAGGACAAAAGGTTAGCCAATAATATACTATAAATGTATGTATTATAGTATCTACTAACGTAAACAAAACATCCTACGTACTTAATTCACTAGGGTACGTAACTGACGCCGTTATTGTGTCATATAGGGTGGTCGAATGTATTATTTGCCGATAGAAGAAACACAAGAAACTACTTCGAACCGTAAGGGGATCACAATTGTGGAATTTAGTATAGCAGACCCACATATAATCTAGTTGTTACGTAAGCAGTTGAAAGTTATTCTATACTATCAAATGTAATAGTATAGAAATGACACAACTGGTATATAATACATAGGAAACCTGAAATTATGTATGGTGTTCGAATAAGCATTAGAAAAAGAGACAAAAACATTTATGTAGAAGTCTAGTTTGGCTGCTGAAAAGCATAAGTTAGACTCATAATAGAAAGATGAATACAAACACTATTATAAATGAATGACAATTGATAAACAAGTCGTTAGCGTTGTACTTAACCATACATAACTTCCTATATACTACACAAATTGAGATACTCGCCACAGTAAATATGAAGATATTAGTAGCAAAGCTTAGTAAAACCGAAAACTTATAAGTAGCATATGAGTAGAGAAAGCATAAAGGGGTTCCATCCAACATATCATCACGGGAGTTGGTCAGGGATGAAAGTCGAGAAGGCTGCAACTGTATGTCTTCGCTACAACTGCAAGTGACGCATAGTGAGTTTTCATACCATCCAAGAAAAAATGGAAGTGCATATGTATATAAATCACATTATACTATCATGTCAGGTGGTATAGTACATGGCTGATTCACTCGTTATGTTCTATTAAGATGGCTAACAATTTTCATATGTTGTCGGTAAAGAATTAACACAATCCATCACAAGGATACACACTGATTAGTTTATATCCCGATCTATATTTGCAAAGTGAGCTATTTTAGCTAATAACTATACTATTAAAGTTCGTAAAATAGTATAGTCATACGGTCTCACTTTTGGTGATATGATGAGAACCCGTTGTGTAGATTTTAGATTTTTCTCTTCTCTAACTCCGACTCACAATCGATTTTTCCAAGTTGTTGTTCGTCACGTATACTGATTTTTCAGTTTTTATGGTAACGACAAGAAATGACACGTTTTTACTTTCCACACGCATGCAAGAGTGTTTTTGGCATTTTACATCACATTATATAATACATCGTATCCCGTTACTTCTGTGCATAGAGTTAATTGTTTTTATGTACATGAGGCCAAATTTTTCCTGTATTATTTGAATTTTGATTTTTGAAATTTGAGACGACGACATCACTAAATAATCTGATGTTGTTTGTTTGTCACTTTACCAAAGCTCCCATAGTTTATAGTACGTCTTCTTCATCTTTTCCTCAAGTACCACAATTTTTACATCGAGATAATGGCGGAGCAAACCACCGCCGACCCAACATTTTCCCCTGCTCTTGTCTCCGTGTCTTCTCCTAGTCCTCCTGTAATCTAACTTTTCGATTCATGGGTTCATTGTCTATGTTTCTGTGTTCTGGTGATTATTGGATATAAATCATTTATCTAGGGACTGGGATTTAATTTTGTATACAAATATTTACATTTTCCACTTGCAAAGCTCTATTTGTTCATTTGGTTGGTGATCTTGTCTCTTTAGATTTGGAGTCAGATTTAGTTGCAACAGTTATAATTTTACAACAATCTTAGAGCAGCATTGATTGTTTTCAAGCGGTTAACTGAAATCTGATGTTAAGATCTTTTGTTTGTTTCCTCTGCTGCAGAAGAAAGAAAACGCCAGTCCTGTTGATTCCAAACTCACGGTATAATGTACTACTTGTATTGCTTCCTGCCTATTAGTAACTGCTACTCGAAGAGATCTTCAGCGGTTTTCTGAAAGTCTAGATTTCGTTTCTTGTAGGAACTCAACGAATCAAGAGCCGAGTTGCTTAATAGGATCCTCAATCTTAAACAGGTTGGTTTCTCATCTTCTTCAGACATTTCTAGTTTTGTTTTTTTTTCCTCTAAACAAAATAATGTTACATCTCTCTGTCTTTAGGACTTGCAAAGCTGGAGAGGCAAGCTGGACACCCAAGTTCAAGTCTACCGTGAGGTAACTTCCATTTTCTACTCCTCTCACTCACAATACATTTTGAATAATTCATTATAATTAACTCTTACTCGGTGCTTTTCAGGAGCTCTCTGGGTTAAAGAAGACTCTGAATCTTGAAGTTGAGCAGCTCCGTGAGGTATGCATATAAAAAGCACCAGGCACGTTGATGATATCTTAATTGTTTCATATTTGATTCATTTCGTTTACATTGAAAACCAGGAATTCAAAGATCTGAAAACCACCTTGAATCGGCAGCAAGATGATGTTTCTGCCAGCCTTAAAACCCCAGGCGTGAGTCTCCTGATACTCTCTTCGTCTTCCTTAATAGTATCTAAATGTACACCACCACCTCCACGGATATGTTTCTCTCCTTGCAGTTACAAGATGACTCCAAAGATTCAAAAGAGCAAATGGTGACAGAAGAGACAGTGGAAGCTCGATTGACTGATGAGAATGCGAAAGAAGCAGAGCATTAGATGATGATAATGTTTCTTCTTGTCATCTTACCACTACTACTACTACAACTACGTTGAGATTGTTACCGTTACTTCTTAAACATATAGTACTTGCGGTTTAGTTAATCCTAATGATGCACCACAACACATCAGTTGCAAGATACGGAGAGCCAACTTGAGTACTTAGCTCATAACCAAGTCTTTTTTTTTCTAATATGATAATTGATAGTCTATATCGGTGATAGATAAAAAGGGAAATTGCATAACCATCAAAAGAATTAAGGGGATCGAGTCGGGTTCGGTTCGGTTCCAATTGAGTTTTGATTTTTCGGGCTTATGAAAATCAGTCTCATTGGATAATATAAAAGTTTGGTTGGCAACTGATTCGAGCTTTATAGGGTTCGGAGTTTGTAAACGTACTAAGTACCATTACAACCTGATATACTTTCGGGTTCAGATTGCAATCGGACTTAATATGAAGATGTAGTTGAGAGTTGACCTGTATTAAAAAATCGTGAGTTTGTTCTGTTGAGAGTTGAGACCATCTCATCATCAAAAGTAGGATTCTACATAAAATGTGATTTCTTTACGCATTTGTTCTATGTACTGTACTTGATACAATTTGAACCCTAATTTGTTTTGGTATATTTGTACAAGCTGCAATTGCTACATCCGGTCTAACTAGGGCTCCTATATTTTACTTCATAAGAGATAATATTCAAAACCAGGAAAAATTAAAAATTTAACAGTATAGAACAATGGGAAAGCAAGATACCAATCCTTCAAGCGTTAGAGACTTGTCAGTTATCTCAAAACTAACATAGAAAAGCAAATCATAAAAGCAGAATAAGTGTAATGTACCACCACATCATCAAATAGAATCTATGTGATGAACTCCAACAAGATATTCATGTCTTTTAAAAAAGTAACACAACTGTTAACAAATTTCATAGGTTTTTCAGCAGATGCATCCATAACAAAAGAGGATCATGACATTAGTTTTTCAAGTGGAATCAGCGGGTGTTTTGGGTTCATCGCCTGATTTGGAGGGAGGAGGAGGAGTGCCTTCTACTCCCATCTCTGCTCTTAGGTCATTGATGCTTTGCTCCAGCTCATTGATTCTGCCTCCCATGTCGTCGAGTGAACCATCAAAATTGTCAAGGAGATTACGATTTAAAATGAGAACATATAACAGAAACATGTGGTACTATATATCTATAGAATATAGACATTTATATTCAAGGATGAAACATTTAAATCATAGACTGATGGAAAGGGATATTCTTTGTGATGATGGAGTCGGACATCGTTTGGAACCTGGTTTGCTGAAACACACAATGAGACCAAAAAAAAAAAAACTTTTAAGTCAGAAGCTGTTGTAACTACAAGACCTAATAAGAGAGCAACAGAAGCTAAAAGAAACCCAACCATCTGCTGCAGAAGATTTTGGACCTGCGTATAAAAATTCAAAGGATTCAGTAACAAAGATCAAATGATATTCTGAGGTTGAACATGTTAAAACAACTACTCACGAAAGCAGTCATATCAGCAGTGCTCTGCTTAGAAGAATCCTCAGAATCATGCCCATCCTGTCACCCCCATCAAAGAACCATTAAATTAATCCAGAAAGGAGGAGGAATGAAGAAACCGTTCATGGTTACAAAAATAATGACTGTATGTGTATCAAGAAAACCTAATAATCCGTGGATACAATAACATCTGAGAGGATTTTTTTCGTGAAATTCTAATCGACAGATCTGAAGAACAATTCGATTTTGAAATTTAAGGAAATCGCATCGTATCGTACATACCATTTTAGGGTTTTCTTTTTGTCTGTCTGTCTGTTCAGAGAAGTTGGATTCAGCGAGAAGCGCGATGAGGAGACGGACGACGGAGGATGAGCGGTGTGTGTTTGAATTAACTTGGAAATACAAACAAACAAACAAACAAACTGCTGTGTGCAAAAAGTCCAAAGTACCCCTATACTTTATTATCGTTATGATTGGATTTGTGTTTGTGTATTCAAATTTCAAAATCTGTATCCAACGTTTTGGTGGTATTGGGATTTACATATTTGGTTTAGTTTTAACCGGTTCAAAATGAAATCTGTACCGAAAATTTATTGATCCACTATGTTGGTAAAAATGCCTTTTCTTCTGCTCCAAATTATAGTGAATGAGAAGCATGTCCTGGGTTAGCACGTACACCATGATCAACACAGTCGAGCACCCGCTTTTTCTTCAAGAGTAATCATTTGAAGACAAACTAACCCTTTTCATGATGCTAGAATCCTCAGTCAATACATTGTAAGTTTAAGGGTATTTATTAAGCGGTTCTGGTTTTTGAATAGAGAGACGTTAACTAGAATTCCACAGTTACACATGGGCAAACCCCATGCTCTCCATATGTTTTTCCCATCACATGATGGAGCTAGACATATCCACTTCCAGGGAGTGTGGACACTGGCCTATCAATCAATGTATAGAGCAATACATTAACCCCTCCTATGTATTATGAGCAGCGTCCTGAGCGTAAAAGAAGCATCTCTCACCTTTCCGTTCCATTAGATTACTAATAAACACAGTGTGTCTCAATTTCGTTCAGTAAATAACCACCTCAAAACTCAAGATCTAAATTAGGAGTCGCCTTCAGGATATATAAAGACTGCACGCATAATAAGACCAACAGAAACCGTGTGATATCAAAATATTACTTACTACTTGCTAATATGCTAATTGTAGGACAACAAGTACTCGTGCAAATGTCATCATAAAACCACCTCAAACCAAATATTTCAAAGCTTTTGAAGCAAGGCGCATAATAGAAGACATTCACAAAATAAAAGCAATACTATTGCATTAAAGAAGAGGCATTCAGATCAACAACGGAGGATTATAATAGGAATGGAAGAAACTGAATAGATTGTTATTACAATCATGTGACATCATAATGAATCAATCGTAGAGACAAGATGTTTCTTCTTCAGAAAACTTTATTGAGATGAGACGATCTTGATCATGGCTTGTGCATTGAGCCCTGTTAGATTCTTCTCACAAAACCTCTGCCATGCTTCTTGCTTGTTTCCTTCTTCCTCTTCATTCCATGTGAATTTCTCGTAAACAGAGTTCACCATACTCCTCGCAGCTTCCCTTGCCTCTGGTAACTTATCATTCAACAAATCCGCAGCCATTTGCGCAATCACAACCATCCCGAACTCTTCCATTTCATTCACCTCCTAATATACATACAGATAATTAATAACAAATTCGAGAACTATTAATAAACACACATTTTTCAAAAATTAGAAAAAATACCATTTTAGACACACAGTTTGAAGTAGACACGGCAGCCTTGGCCCTGACGCGAGGGTTACTGTGTCGGACATAAGTCTTGAGCTTACGCAGAAGAGACAAACGAGACACCGAGTTCACCATCGTGTTCAGCGCTTTGTCTGCTTCTTCACAAACAAACTTCTTGTCTTGTGAAGCTTTCATTAGCAGCTGTAATAACTGTTTTTTCGGTTTGAGATTAAGTATTTAGCTCTTACCTAAATCAGATCATACTTAATAAACAACTTAAAATAAGAAAAAAGGTTACCAGATCGTCCATAGTTTTCAAAAGAGTTAACTTTTCTCCAAAGGCAATGAAGATATCAGAACAAGCCATAATCGAAGTCTTGCACAAGGCGCTTCTAGGGTTCTTCATCGCTTTCACCATCACAACCATAAGCTTCTCTCTGCACAGTTTCAAATCATCAACACCCCTAGTCTAATCTGGAACAATCACAGATGATGAAAAGAAACTTACAGAATGGGTAGCAACAGAAACGAGTGATGAACAGCGAATCTCCTTGTGTTGTTGAGTGATTCACACACTTTGATCCAATCCTTTGATGCTAATTCTTCAAGTAACCTCTTCAGAAGATTTAACAACAACTAGATTGAGTATATGATCATCATCCAAACCAAACTACTCTAGATTTCGGGTTAGAATCTGACCTGAACAGAGGACTCTGGATCTGGAAACGGTTTGAGGTTTTCGGAAGCGACGTAGTCGATGGTTGATTCAGGCGGAGGTACGATGTTGTTGTTTTCGTCGTTCAGACAAATCTCAGGGTTCTTTGATAGTTTTGGAAGCTTCTTAGGTCGTTCTTGCAAGATCGGAAGAGCGTTTTCGATGTTCCTCAGCGCCATTGATGGAAGTTTAGAGAGAGAAAGATTGTGATTTGAAAATTGTTATGTGGGAATCTCTATGGTGGGGTTTAAGGATTGATATAAAGATAAAAGCTAGCCGTTGGGTTGGTTTGGCTCCAACGGTCACATTCGTTGGTTCGGTTATGTGAACTTGATTGCAGATGGAATTTTTCGGTTCGCTCATCTCGAAACGGAAAACGACGGTGTTTTGTACACAGCTTTTATTCCAGAAAACAAGTCTATGTTGTTAAAAAAAAACAGGTCCATGTAACCAGGATGAATTTAGTATACATGATTAGTGGATTCTTCTTCTGTTGTATCACTAACCTTGGTCTCGTGCCGAAATAGAAAAATCATTCTGCTCTCTTCTCTTCTTCCTTGTTTTCTGCAGAACCCTAATTTGACTCACGTTCTCTACTCTTATGGTTCCTCTCCTTTCGTCGATCTCCCAATCTCTAGGGTTCAGTGATCGACTCTCTAAATGAGCGCCGTCGCCATCAATCGCAAGCGCAGCGAAGATTCCTTATACTCCAACCACCCTTCCACCGCCCAATTCCGCCGACATTCGCCCTACTTCCAAGCTCCGAAGAAACGCAGATTCTCCTTCGGAACCATGTCTCAGGATCCCAACAAGCCATCTTCGAGGATTTCGAGGTATCCCGACGCCAAAACTCCACTTAGACGAGCAATCCACGCTCCTAGCAGAGCGAACCTTATATACGGAGGATCACCCACGGCTAAGCCTAACGATTGCTGCGAGAAGGGGGAGCTTTTCACTCGCGAGTATGATAACGCCAAGAGATCGGCTTTGAATGCCTTCAGGTTCCTTACCAAAGATAAAGAGTTTATCGATTTGGAGGAAGAAGAAGAAGAAGCAGTTTCTCAAGATTCAGTCATTGAAGTTATTGATTGTGATGAGGAGAAATTAGTAAAGGATGATGATAACAATAAGAAGAAGGTTGAAGTTGTTGATTGTGATGATGATGATGATGATGATGATGATGATGATGAGGAGGAGAATATTCAGACTCCTTCAGATGTTAACAAGTTTGGAGTTGGTGAGACTAGTACGATGCTTGATTCCTTGTCTTTGGGTAGAGAGGAGACCACAGATGCTTCCAGCCTCGAAGCCTATAGAAAGCTTATGCATAGTGCTGAGAGGCGGAACTCCAAGTTGGAAGCTTTGGGTTTTGAGATTTTGTTTAATGAGAAGCGCTTGTCACAGCTTCGTAAGTCTCGTCCAAAGCCTCTGGAGAAGCCTCTCAAGGTATATATCCCTTTCGGTGTTTTTTTTCTTGCTTGAATTGGAGATGGTTAATGTCCTTGCTCCATTTGGATTGATTCTCTATAAATTGCATATGTTTTTATTGCCTATAGTAGTATGTACTGGAAGTAGTAATGGTTCTTACTTTGAGAAAGATCATATAATATACGATGCTTGTTTGTCTCATTGCTACATTTGGATTCATGCTCTATAAAATGCATATGATGTTATTGTCCACAGTCCTGTAGTATAGCCTGGAAAATAGTACAATGCTTGTTTGCCTCATTTCCAATAAAACTGCAGTTAAAGCTTATAAGCCACCCAGTCAGAGAAGATCCTTATTATGTTTTATAAGAAGATTCCTCGTACCAAGTTCTTGCTGTTAACTCTTTTTTTTTTGTATTCTTGTGGTATTGATCTGAAGAAGGTACCTCATGAACCCTTTATACCACTCACAAAGGAGGAGGAAGCTGAAGTCTACTGTGTCTTTTCTGGGAGAAACAGGTATGGTGGTTCTGTAAGAGGCTTCTAGCATGTTTGAGTGACCAAATGTGTATCTTTTCTCAGGAGAAAGGTCTTGGTGACGCATGAAAGTTCAAACATTGATATTACTGGAGAAGTTCTACAATGCCTTACACCATCTGCATGGCTAAATGACGAGGTTCTACTGGTTCCTTATGCTAATATTTTGTATAATTAAGACTTAACATATTTTACGTTTGATGTGTTCCTTTTCTGGTTCTTAGGTTATCAATGTCTACCTTGAACTACTCAAAGAAAGAGAAACTAGAGAGCCCAAAAATTATTTGAAGTGTCATTTCTTCAATACCTTTTTCTATAAAAAGGTTTGTTTTCTTTTCTGTGCTCACATGATTCGTAGTAAGGATCTTTTTACCCCTCGTGTCAGTTCGTTTGTTTAGCTGCTGTTTGGTTTCCAGAGAAATTATAAGCACTGTGTTTAAGAGATTTAGCTTGCCTCGTTTGTCCCCTGTGTTACTCATTTGTCTCTGGCTTCTGTATAAAATGAATGGCGATGAGCACCAAACACAAGCTGTCGCTTTTTTTTGTATGTTGATGAATCCTCGCGGACTTACGTTTTTCTTTCTCTGATTGCTTTCCTTCAGCTGGTAAGCGACTCTGGGTATAATTTTAAAGCTGTTAGGAGATGGACTACGCAGAAAAAGTTGGGATATGCCCTTACTGACTGTGACATGGTAAGTTTGTCGAGAAACCTGAACTTTTAGATTTATTTTCTTAATTTTACAAGTTTAGTCCAGTTTAGCTAATGTTTAACCAGTCTTTTCCTTGTGCAGATATTTGTTCCCATCCACCGGGGTGTACATTGGACCTTAGCAGTTATTAACAACAGGGATCGCAAGTTCTTGTATCTCGATTCACTAAATGGAGTTGATTCGAAGATTTTAAGTGTTCTGGTATAATTTAGTTTCCAACTCTCGTTCTTTTTATTTAGTCTTTTCTTGACGAACTAGAGTCATTAGAAGGATATGAGATGCTTTGTAGTTAATGAACTTACTATTCTTTGTCCTTGTGGTCTTCCGAATACATCTCATTTATAATACTCATATAAAATGAAGCAGTCTGTCACAGTACAGACCATAAATTCTTGATTCTAAATTCTGTCCGTAGACAGTTTGGAGATTCTAGAATCCGTTATTGCTTTTTATATATCAAACACTAGTGTCAAAATATCCTGATAAGTGATATGTGTGTGCGCTTCAGTCAAAATACTTGGGAGATGAAGCTAAAGAAAAAAGTGGAAAAGACATTGATGTTAGTTCGTGGGAAATGGAATTTGTTGAAGGCATTCCCCAACAACAAAATGGGTACGTAACTACCCTTGAACTTGCTATATATGTGAAAGGAACAATCTTGTTTGAAAGTACTCGTTGCAGAATCAGCTAATTGTTTACCATTGTGGAATATGGTTTAGTTAAAAGTATAGACCTGGTTTGAGATTGATAAAAGAGACATTTACTTAACATGAATTTTGATTATAACAAATTAACAAGCATAACTGTTCACTAGAGAAAAAAATGACTTTCCTAGTTTGCTGCTGGGATGTAGCTAAAATATAATTTTCTTGATGGTGGTGTTGGATCACAAGCATATATTCTAATATTAGGTTCTTTCGGGAATAACTAACAGCCAAAAATCCACTAATTAGTCACAATCCGAGTGGCTGGATTCTATCAAAAGTCTATGTCCTTATGCTCTTAGCTCTCTGTTTTAGTTCTATACTAACTCTATGTTTTTTTCTTCTTTTGCAATATTGTATATTCTTCAGGTATGACTGTGGAATGTTTATGCTCAAGTACATAGACTTTTTCAGTAGAGGTCTGGGGCTATGTTTCAGCCAGGTAAGCTATCAGAATCCAAATCCCTCAATGCTCCAAGGGATTGTATTTAACAAGAGTAAACTAGTTGTCTGGAATTTGTTATGGAATTAGTATGTGCAGTTTATATTCTTTGCATGTTCTAAGATTTGATACAATAAATTATTTTGTCTTGGTTGTAATACTTACAGGAACATATGCCATATTTCCGGCTAAGAACGGCTAAGGAGATTCTGAAACTACGAGCTGACTAAAACTGGTCGGGCTATGCCTTTTTAGTAGTAGTGCTATTTTGCTTTCCATTGTTGATTTGTTCAGGCTATAGATTGTTTAGGCAGTGAAGCGCTCAACCTCAGAAGCAGAGGTAAACACTGGGCCAGGCTCAAAGCTCTTTTTCCTTTTGTATTTTGTTGTATTATATTTTGGCTAAAATTGTAGTTGGAGCCTGTTGGATTTGGTTAGTCTAACTAAATATGATTAGTTGTTCTCAACTGGTCTATTTGTTTACCCTCTATATGCTCTCAGTTTCGTCGTGACATGTTTAATGAAATCGGTAAGACAGCAAATCCGGTTCAGTTTATTTCTTGTGTTAGTAGTTAATCTTAACTACATGTCCATGTTCGGTAGCTAATTCCATTAATCACAAATCAACTATTATAACTCTTTGACAGCGAATGTTTTCCATGTGCAAATCAGCAGGTTGTGTTAACTGAAAGTTCATAACTGTTAGTATAAAAAACTTAAGTCACATTTCATAATCAATTAAGTTGTAGTAGACGACACGAAATACAACAAAAGGACAGACAATCAGAAGCCTTCTCGCAAGAGAAAATAAATTGTTTAAAATACCCTGAGCTAACTATCACTTTTCAAAAATACATTCAATAAAAAAATCCTAATATTAGGGTTTAGTAATTGTTATTTAGGGCATAGTATTTAAGAGGTGAAATTGGATTTATAAAATTCTATAAATGTATTATAATTTGTTTTTAAACATTTATAAATGATTTAAGAGGGTTAAATTAATCAATTTTATCACAAATTTAAAGTATTTATAAAAATTGTTAATTTTTAAGGATAAAATTAAAAAGTAGTATTAAACTTATGGTAAAATTTAAATTTCTTCCGAACCCTGTCAGTTTCAAATCACCCAAGTAGATTAGACCATTTGCAACAATGATCTTTAGCACAAATTCTTAAAAAAAAATTATTATAAAATTATGTGGGTCCCACTTCATCTATGTTTTTGTGCCAACAAAAGCTCTTAAACTCCCTAGCTAAGAGCATCTGCATTACTGAATCTTGAGGGAGGATCATAACTTTAATTTTTTATTATTTTTTTTTATTTTTTCGTTTGATTTTCTTTTTAAATAAAAATAAACGGACCAATCGCGGGCTACCACGTGGCGTGGAGCCTGCGTTACAGTGATGAACCGAGTTCATCCCAGCGAACCTGCAAGGAGTGAGTTCATAAAAATGGGAATATTATAATATTTTTTTTGGGGTATGGTGTGAACATGGGCGTTGAACCCTCAATGCTGATGCTCTAAAGATTCAATTTGCTGAGCTTCTTAACTATTCGCGGGCCCTCCACTGACACGTGGCGATCCGCGATTAGTTAGTTTTTTTTTAAATTTGGAAAAAAAAATCATAACTACTATTTCTAAGAATTTATGCTTTGAGTATCACCATTGCTGATACCCTTAAGCAGTTCTGATAAGCTTTTACACTCTGTTTGTATCTTACAGCTATTGATGGAAACTCATTAGTCTTCATGATTCTGTTATCTTTTGGAAGATTTTTTTGGGTGAGAAAAAGGGCCATGTACTTATTTGAAGCTTGTAGCTTGTTCTGTTGACAATAATAATAGTTCATGTACTTGTTCGTGTTCTCTTCGTCTTTTGTTTTATATACTGTGGTGATTAGCAAGAAAAAAAAAACCTCTTCAGCTAAGACTTGCTACAATTTTTATGCAAATGAACCTACACAATTTGAGAATTTGTTTGAAATACATTAACTGGATATTAATTTGTAGAAATACAATCAATTAAAGATATTTTAATATTTGAGTTTATGGTTTATTGATCATTGTTTATGATTTAGTATTTAGGAAGTGAGACTGGATTTATAAACTTATATAAATATTTATTAAATATTTATCGTATAAATGTAAATTTAAAAAGTAGTATAAAATTTGAAGTAAAATTAGAATTTTCCCATACACAAAGAATCAACCTCTACACATAGAAATGATCAGTTTGAGTTTTAGTAAGGGTGTTTTGAACAATGACGCATAGTAAATGTTGCTGCTTCTTTAACAAGAAAACTAAATTTTAATCTGCACATCCGTGCGGGTACCATTTCATTTATAGATATAAAATTTTATATTATTTTGTATATAATAATTTATGATAATATATTGCTGTCATTTTAAAAATAACTTAATAGATGATATATAGTTCTAAATATTAAAATTTAACATATGTTAACAATTTTATTTTTTGTAAAAATTATTACATAATTTATGAATATTAATCATTTAAAAGATGAATGATATTTTAGTCACTTTAAACGGTGAATGATATTTTATTTATTTATCTTAATGAAAATATTTTTCAAAATATATTGGTTTACCAATTCAACATAATTTTAATATGTTTGCATAAAAAACATAATTTTAATATGTAATTCATTAATTACTTCTATTTTAATATAATGTAGAATATACTTATAAAATTTATAAAATTAACATATAATTTCATAATTTTTTTATAATAAAAATTAATTTATAATAATATTATACTACTAACAGCGAAATTAATCAGTGCATTAATTAAAAGAATATTTAAATTTTTAAAAAGATTTTGTTAGATTTTTCTCAACAGATTTTGTTATTCCTAAAACTAAAATTTAAATTTATAGTTAAAATGGATTCATTATTAATATCCTTATAATTATTTAGAAAAGTTATACATTAAATAAACTAATGTAAACAATAAAAAAATTATTTGAATATATGGATATAGATTTCTAGTATGACTATTTTGTAGTAGATAAAAATGGTATTTCTCTTAACAGATAAAATAAAAGATGACTTTATTGAAAATAAATTATGAATGAAGTTTAGAGCGATCCAAGATTTTTGGATCTTGATCTTGTATGCGTCCGGGCACAAAATAATTGAATGGAAAAGCTCATCGTTTGTACGACGTCACCTGTTTTGTTTGTAAGAGACACGTTCATAATATAAAAATCATCAGCATATCTCACCGACCATAATCAGATCTTTTGTATCGAAAATACTTGTTTATTCTCCAATTTTTGTTAACATTTGATGCAAGTATCGTTTGTCTAGTCAAAAAAAAAGTACCGTTTGTTTGTTCCACATGGCAACGTCATGTAATATGCGAATTTGAGTCAGAGCACAATGATAGTATTATCACAAACCCTTCACTTACATATTACAACTTTTATTGCAGAGATCAAATTATGGGAGACACTCTTTCATGTGTTGCATTATTTCAATACAAATAAGACAGCATAGGATGTTCTTTCTTGTAAACGTACATTTCAGTCTACCACCGCAGTAAACTTTGGCAACAATTATGAGAAAATTCATGGGCCGTTGTGTATATAAACACCATAAACCCTAATAAAGACTCCTACAAAATCATCACCGGAGATTCTGACGGCGGCTTAGCACCGACGGCTACTGCAAAAGGATTGTTTATCTGTTTACTCTGGAAGAACATAACGTCTTTTGCGGTAGCTAAAAGCTAAGCTCTCGGTCAGCATACATACCCTATTACATCACAAGTATTCGAATATCGAAATAATAAAATGGCAGCTCGTTCGCTCCCCGGCGCCGTTAAATCTCTTTCTCCACCGCATCCGGCAGTGTTTCTGTGACATCCGTCACTTTCGAAATAATAAAAACAATTCAATAAATAATAGTTTATGAAATCTTCATTTATAAATATAAAAGTCAACGTCCACGCTGTAAATCCATAATATAAAACAACATCCGAAATATAGATAACGGTATAAGTCCGAAATATAAAGACAACATAAATCCGTAAGTCTGAAATAGGAAATAACATAAACGATAAAAGTCCAAAGGCCTAAAAGCCCGATAATGATAAAAGCGATAGAAGCCCAAAAGTCCAATAGCACCGGTCCGATAATCACTCCTGCTCGTTGGTCTCACCTGAAAGGGGGAAAGAAGGAGGGGTGAGCAACAGGGGAGTTGCCCAGCGAGGTATGGGATGCTAAACCGCAAACCACAGACTGAGTTCATAGCACTACTAAAATGTAGGCATAGCTCTAGCATGAAACAAACACGGTGCCTATTACACCACACGTAACAATCAATATTCGGCTAGAGGACTAGCCGTTACAACTCATGCGCTTATAGTACATAGCTACTCTATGCACCACGCATCTCCTCATAAGGATATATACATATACTCGAAGCGTCGCTAGTACAGTCTGTCTCTGTACCCCCGCCCATCGTAGCGTCAAATGCAAACGTCTCTGCACCACGCCCCAAACAGTAGCGTCGAAGCTCAAACGTCTCTGAACTCACGCCCATACCATACCGTAGCGTCGAAGCTCAGACATCTCTGAACTCACGCCCTCATCACATAATCCCTACTCATAACTATGTATATACATATATATAGCAGTTTTAGCATCAATCATTTCACACAATCGTTGAATCCTCTATTATCCTAATTCCGGTTAACAATCAATATCAATAATGAACAAGCAAGACTCTCAAACAGACTCGATTCACAGAGACGGATCATGTTTCGAAACTAAACTTTCCATAATGGTAGTACTAAACTAGCTCGGGATTTAACGGAGTAGCCCTCACCTTAGTAATAGGGAAATGTGGTATCTATGAACTCCAGATGCTCAAATAGACTCCAAATCTGAAATCAGGGCGAAAAATCGAGTGAGAACGCCTTTCGAACGGTTTAAAACGGGTCTAGTCAAGGTTTATGGAAAAGTCAATTCGATGGTCAAAGGTCAATCCGGTCAACCCTTGACCAGAAATCAATTTGTCCTAACCGACCGGTTTACCCTAACCGAAACGAAATCAATTTAAACCGGTCAAACCAGTCAAACCAGCGGTTAACCGAGTCAACCGAGTTGACTCACCAGGTCGACTCAGCCGAGTTGGCGAGTCGTCGGCGAGTCACCGGCGACGGTCACCGACGGCGACGGCGATGGCTTACCGGTGGTGACGGCGGACGACGGCGGCGACAGAAGGCGGAGCACGGCGACAGCGACGGCGTTCCGGTGGTGGTGAGGCGGTGGTCTGGCGGCGGAGACGATTTCTGGCGGCGGCGCGTATAACTCACGCGCGCACAGAGGCGAAACTTCCGGAGGCTCTAGCGGCTTCGTCCGGACTCCGATTGCGGCGTGGTCGGTGGCTACGGCTTCGTCTCGACGAGAGGAACACGATGGTGGCTCTGCATGCGCGAGATTCTCAACGGTTAAGAAGATATGGCCGATATACTGAACGGACGAAAACAAAGCTTAAGAGGCGGCGGTTTCCGACGATTCTCAGCTGAGGTTGATGGTGATGACGAGCTTGACGATGTCCTGGCGTGCGGTGGCTCCGGCGAGGACTCCTGGTGGCAGCATGCAGTGGTTCCTATCTTTTTTCTTTCACTCTCTCTCTTTTTCACTTCTTCTTCTCTCTAACTTTTCTGATTTCTTTTTTTTGATGCAGGTGGAGAAAACAATGTGAAGATGGGGTATTTATAAACAAACATTTTAGTTTTGATGTATTGCTTGGGCCTTAGCCGGCTAACGAGTTCCGAGATCGAAATTCGGATCGTTACAATTCTCCCCCACTTATAAGGAATTCGTCCCCGAATTCAAGTCATAATCTGACATGTCCAATGTCATCGTAACAAAACCTCGAATAATAATCCTTGCTCGGCTCAGGTCTCCTCTTGAATCCTATTCCTCCCAACGAACCTTGACCAACATGGTCACTAGATACATGGTCACCACTCCCTAGACTGATTTCACTTGCTGACCAATAAAGAGATATGTTCCCATATATTTTGGTTAAGCTTCTTTAGATTCCGAGTCTTTGATTCTTTTTGAAACATCCTCCTTCAGATTTATTAGGTCGCCAACTTCAAAATCCAAATCCTTACGGCGCTTATCCACGTAACTCTTCTGACGGTCATGGGCTTCCTAACCTAAGCTTCGAGCATTTCCATTTGCTCTACCGTCTCTTGAATCATTGCTGATTCCATCTCACGTCTCTCCCCCACTTTGGTCCAACAAAGTGGTGTACGACTAGACCCACCATAAAAACCTCGACGATACTATCATAATACTCAAATGATAACATGTATATCGCGATGAATCTTGATCGTTCCCATGCTCTCCATAACAACAATCTGAATTTGCTTATATTTCGGTTAGAAGATCCCCCAAAAAAAACTAAAACTTAACCAAACGCGAACTCACAAAACTATGAAAAACTCTTAAGTCAAATAAGGTGTGAGGTAACTCACACCAACCACAACCAATCATACACGACATTCACTAATCTCGAACTATACAAGATAACCACAAAACCACAAATATTAACACAAGCAAGTATGTTAAGAACACATACCCGCTATCGGCTCAGCTCCATGGGGATCTCCAACCGCAAACGCACATGGAGCGATGGCTAGACGCTTCGGTGGTGGTGGAAGTGCCGCATTTCCCCTCCTCGGGCAATCTCTGATGAAGTGACCTGGCTGACCACAGCCAAAGCAGACATGTGCCGCTGCTGGTGCTGCTGGTGCTGCAATCTGTCTGACTGGTGGCGCAACCTGAGCATCAAATAGCCTACTCCGACAAACCCTACTCTTATGTCCCATCTTTCCACAGTAAAAGCACTGTATGCTCGGTTTGTCCCATGTCCTCTGCTGTGCCTCTGAAGTCCCTCCAAACTTAGGCTGAACTGCCTTGGAGTACTTCTGCTCCTCTGCCAAACCTGCCTCCTGCTCGGCAGCCTTCTCCACCAAATCTCCCAATCTGTGATAAGTGACGACACGGCACCTGTTGCGAATCTCCACTCGCATCCCATTCAAAAATTTTCTCATCAGGTCTTCCTCTAAAATGCCCTCTCTAGCAAATCTGCGAAGTTGGTTAAACACAACCTCATACTCCCTGATAGACATCTCACCCTGGCTTACATGCTCGAACTCGCATTTCTTCCTATCCATAGCTTCCTTCGGAAAGTATTTCCTATCGAACTCTCGGATGAAGTCTGCGAAGGTAAGCCTCTCTGGCCCAAGGTGACTCAATCGTATTCCCTCCCACCATATAAGAGCATCTCCACGAAGGTACTGCATAGTCAATCTGAGCGACAACTCTGGTGGACACTCAATAATCTCCAGCTTCCGCTGCAAGGCTAACTTCCAATCATGTGCAGCTACAGCATCCACTGTCCCACTAAAATGCTCCATATCCATGTTCCTCATCTGACGCGTCAGCCTGTAGAACCTCTCATCATAAACCGGGTAAACATGAGGTCGCGGTGGTGGTGGTGGTAGATCCTGAACACCATGAGCAAACTGCTGAGCTGGTCCGTGCTGCAGTGGAACCTGAGGAAGGGGAACCTGCTGAACGGGATCCTGATGATCATGCTGAGCGGGAATCTGCTGATCCTGCTGGACCTGAACCGGTGGAACTTGCTGAACCTGAATCTGTGGACCCTGCTGCACCTGAACCTGAGGAGCCTGCTGAACTGCAGCCATCTGACGAGCAACCTCCTGAGCAGCTACTCGGGCAGCCTCCTGAGCGGCCTGCCTGGCTGCCTCCTGGGCAATCTGCTGAAGTGCCTCCTGAGCGGCCTGTCTAGCGGCATCCTGAACCATCTGTCTCAATGCATCCTGATCAACTGGTGGAGCCGCGGGTGGCGGAACTGCGGGCTGCTCATGCTCATCTAAATCGTCTCTAACAGCTCTGGCGGTCTGGGCACGAGTGGTTCTTCTCCTTGGCGGCATCTGAAAGGAAAGCGAAAAGTCAACATACGCTGAACTTTTGATACCAACATTTAAGGAGAAGTGATATCGAACGGAAATGTGCTATTTATTTTCATTTTCAAAATCCCCAAATCCCCGAAAATATTTTGAAATCGTCTAAAACCGTCAAAACCGAATAAAACCGAATAAAACCGAATAAAACCAGGTCTCCAAAAATCGCCATCCCGGGTCGGAGCCGGGACAGAACCCCGCTCTGATACCAAAACTGTGACATCCGTCACTTTCGAAATAATAAAAACAATTCAATAAATAATAGTTTATGAAATCTTCATTTATAAATATAAAAGTCAACGTCCACGCTGTAAATCCATAATATAAAATAACATCCGAAATATAGATAACGGTATAAGTCCGAAATATAAAGACAACATAAATCCGTAAGTCTGAAATAGGAAATAACATAAACGATAAAAGCCAAAGGCCTAAAAGCCCGATAACGATAAAAGCGATAGAAGCCCAAAAGTCCAATAGCACCGGTCCGATAATCACTCCTGCTCGTCGGTCTCACCTGAAAGGGGGAAAGAAGGAGGGGTGAGCAACAGGGGAGTTGCCCAGCGAGGTATGGGATGCTAAACCGCAAACCACAGACTGAGTTCATAGCACTACTAAAATGTAGGCATAGCTCTAGCATGAAACAAACACGGTGCCTATTACACCACACATAACAATCAATATTCGGCTAGAGGACTAGCCGTTACAACTCATGCGCTTATAGTACATAGCTACTCTATGCACCACGCATCTCCTCATAAGGATATATACATATACTCGAAGCGTCGCTAGTACAGTCTGTCTTTGTACCCCCGCCCATCGTAGCGTCAAATGCAAACGTCTCTGCACCACGCCCCAAACAGTAGCGTCGAAGCTCAAACGTCTCTGAACTCACGCCCATACCATACCGTAGTGTCGAAGCTCAGACATCTCTGAACTCACGCCCTCATCACATAATCCCTACTCATAACTATGTATATACATATATATAGCAGTTTTTAGCATCAATCATTTCACACAATCGTTGAATCCTCTATTATCCTAATTCCGGTTAACAATAAATATCAATAATGAACAAGCAAGACTCTCAAACAGACTCGATTCACAGAGACGGATCATGTTTCGAAACTAAACTTTCCATAATGGTAGTACTAAACTAGCTCGGGGTTTAACGGAGTAGCCCTCACCTTAGTAATAGGGAAATGTGGTATCTATGAACTCCAGATGCTCAAATAGACTCCAAATCTGAAATCAGGGCGAAAAATCGAGTGAGAACGCCTTTCGAACGGTTTAAAACGGGTCTGGTTAAGGTTTATGGAAAAGTCAATTCGATGGTCAAAGGTCAATCCGGTCAACCCTTGACCAGAAATCAATTTGTCCTAACCGACCGGTTTACCCTAACCGAAACGAAATTAATTTAAACCGGTCAAACCAGTCAAACCAGCGGTTAACCGAGTCAACCGAGTTGACTCACCGGGTCGACTCAGCCGAGTTGGCGAGTCGTCGGCGAGTCACCGGCGACGGTCACCGACGGCGACGGCGATGGCTTACCGGTGGTGACGGCGGACGACGGCGGCGACAGAAGGC
The DNA here is from genome assembly GCF_000309985.2 of Brassica rapa. Classification (NCBI taxonomy): domain Eukaryota; kingdom Viridiplantae; phylum Streptophyta; class Magnoliopsida; order Brassicales; family Brassicaceae; genus Brassica; species Brassica rapa. Next base: position 10,007,550 of record NC_024802.2, read on the forward strand.
GGAGCACGGCGACAGCGACGGCGTTCCGGTAGTGGTGAGGCGGTGGTCTGGCGGCGGAGACGATTTCCGGCAGCGGCGCGTATAACTCACGCGCGCACAGAGGCGAAGCTTCCGGAGGCTCTAGCGGCTTCGTCCGGACTCCGATTGCGGCGTGGTCGGTGGCTACGGCTTTGTCTCGACGAGAGGAACACGATGGTGGCTCTTCATGCGCGAGATTCTCAACGGTTAAGAAGATATGGCCGATATACTGAACGGACGAAAACAAAGCTTAAGAGGCGGCGGTTTCCGACGATTCTCAGCTGAGGTTGATGGTGATGACGAGCTTGACGATGTCCTGGCGTGCGGTGGCTCCGGCGAGGACTCCTGGTGGCAGCATGCAGTGGTTCCTATCTTTTTTTCTTTCACTCTCTCTCTTTTTCACTTCTTCTTCTCTCTAACTTTTCTGATTTCTTTTTTTTGATGCAGGTGGAGAAAACAATGTGAAGATGGGGTATTTATAAACAAACATTTTAGTTTTGATGTATTGCTTGGGCCTTAGCCGGCTAACGAGTTCCGAGATCGAAATTCGGATCGTTACAGTTTCTCGTTCCATTGTCTTAAGGTATTTTTTGGCTACATACAAAATGTTACCGTGAAAATATTTTTGTTAATATTTATCGTATTGTTGTTGGATTCTAGGAGTAATTACGTTGCGACATCACCAGGATTACTAAGTAAGGGATGTTCCACCAGAGTTACGTGGAGAAGCTCGAACAAAGAGCAAATCAAGAGGCAGAGTCTGCGTGGGCTCCAGATCCAGTCACAGGATATTACAGACCTTCTAATTGTGCGGATGAGATTGATCCAGCGGAGCTTAGGAAGATGCTTTTAGAAAACAAAGCCAAGCCTTTCTGAGGATTTTGATTGGTTGGTTCTACGGGAGGCTGTGTTGTAGGTAGGGGATTGTCATGATTCCGTTTGTTATGTTCGTCACACTGTCTATTTGCTATGGAGAGACTTGAAGTGAAACAAAGATAATATTTCTCAGTTCAAAATATATTTGGATCCATTTTAAATATCTACAGTTCTGAACAAAGTGTTTCGTAAGTATGCTGACTTGTCTTTTAAAAGAGATCTGGATGTTTTTTTAGGATATTACAATTATGAAAAAGATCACATAAACGATTCAACAACCGACATTACTAAGAATTTACGTCTAACTGTATTATCAGAACCGCCCTATGAAGACCCATGTCTCACCGGGTTTACTTGTACTATGTTAAAATTCCATTGTAAACTTTTTCTTTGTACCTAGTGTAGAAACATTAATGAAACTATAAAGGGACTTCCACAGATCGGTGGATGTTTAAAATTAATATTTAAGATGATTTATCATTTTAATCAGAAAATGAAACATATTGATTTGTCCCACTTTATAGTTTTTTGTACAACATCAAAAATAACAAAGAAGATCATGTATGGTAGTATTATATCATGGTTGTTTTTTGTGTCTCGAAGCAGCTAAATATTAATACAATGTATATAGACTCTTCTTTTAGGGGACTGGTCGAGTTAAAACCGATATGACCTATGCATGGTTTAATCAGCCTTCACGGAGTTGAGGGTAGGGTTCCTTCTTTTTGCCTTTCAGCTCGGACGGGGCATAATTATTCGTTATTCAGTAAAATTTAGCTAGTTGTTTTGTACCCGGCTTGAAAACAGATATTTAGTGTTGTCAAGTCGAGTATCACATATCTAAAATTTGTTACTCGCTAATAAAAGATGTGGATGTTTAAAATTTAATATTGAGGTGATTTATTATTTTAATCAGCAAATGAAACATATTGATAGAAATAGCTAAATTAGTTTAAAACGTCAATTAAAAAAAAGATAATTTCATTATTGATTATATATTTCGTCCTATTTTATAATTTTTTAACAACATCAAAAACAACAAAGAAGATCATGTATGGTAATATCATGGTCGCTTTTTGTGTCCATAGTCTTGTTGAGGCAGCTAAGAGCTTAATACAATGCAAATAGACTCTTCTTTAGGTGACTAGTCGAGTGAAAACTGAAAACTGATATGACCTTTGCTTGGTTTAATAAGTTATAAATCTCGTGGAACTGAGGGAACATGCAGTTCAACCATTATTTGAGCCTTCACGGAATTGAGGGTATGATTTCTTCTTTTTCCTTTCAGCTAGGGCTGTACATAATTATTCGTTAATCGGTCTAATTTTGCTATTTGTTTTATCTCGGCTTGAAAACAAATATTTAGTATTGTCAAATTAACTGGATATGGTAGTACCGAATAAATTGAATGAATGTTATTTTTTAAGAAACCGCAATATATAGATATGGTTCAGTATATTAAGCGATCAAACCGAATAAACCAAAGAAACCGATTAATTCAGATATATTAGTATACTTATATATAATTTTTTTAATAATATGTATTTGATCAATATCTCTAATAAAAGTCAGAGAAACTGACTATAATATTAGTCATTAAAATCATCAACTAAATATAGATAAAAGTAATGATGATATTATCGGTAGATATTGTTAATGTCAATTGATATTTATTCATAACAATTCATTCAATCTAAAATTTGTTACTCGCTATACAAGTCAAGTATTAAGTATTATTAATTTGTTCCCGCGTTTACTCACTACAAGAAAAAAGACTTTTATTAGCGGACGAAAAACCCTATCTAACGATACGACAGCGGTTTATGAAGCGCTGTATCATCGCCCGTCATAGTAGGTCAGACACATTAGATAGCGGTTTTTTGCACTGCTATCTTATTGTTATATATTATAGCGCTTTTGTGTATGCAATTAAATATATTTTTATAGCGTTTCTTTTTCGTTATTATTATCTTATTAAATAATAAAAAAAAAATTAAAAAATATATATCGAAATAGCAATTTATAAATTAAAATTGATTTATAATTAAAATTAATTTATTAATTAAAATTGTATTACAAAAACGAAACCCAAAATTAAAAAGACCCTAAACCCAGATTAAAAAATAAACCTAAATCTAATCTTCTCAGCCACATGTGTTGTCTTCTCCCATCCACCTTGCCGTATCCTCTTCTTCCTTGTGTGTCTTTGTCGTCTCTCTTTCTCCACCTCTCTTCTTCTTCTTGCTCGGCTTCACCTCCACCACCACCGCTAGATTCCTTTGCCATCTTAAGAATCAAATGAAAGTCTCAGAACAGAACACGTGATTCACTAATCAAATCTGAGGATACATCTTAAAAGAACAATCCAAACTTCACCTGTGTAATCCTGACATTGGCTTTCCAAAAAAAAAAAAGGAATCATTGGATAAACAGATCTGAAAACCCTAAAAATCAATACCAGAAATTAAGAAAACACAGATGCTGAGAGAGAGAGTCACAACACTCGAACCTGCTTCAGGAGTTTTAAAACGTCACCGGACAAGAGGATGAGCACTGCGATGTTGCGAGGGCTTTGCTTTGACAAAACTTCATCACCACCTCGAACTCTTCACGCCTCCACTCTCCGCCGCCCTTTCAGAAATCACCCTCGCTACTAAGCACCACCATGCTCCCTCCGAGTTCGAGACCGGTGACGACAGCGACGAACTCAGACCGGTGCAGTCGTCTCTTCTACCATGGTGGTCCAACAACCAGTTGCTTTGCCCTCATTGGATTAATTGTCGATGTTGTTGCTGAAGAAAGAAAAATAAAAAGTCGTAAAGGAGAAGATAAGTGAGAAAGAGAAAGACTAAATTGTGGCCTTTGGATTACGTTGCATCAATGGCTAAGAACCGTGATCTTTGAGAAAAAAAATTAACCAATGACAGAGAAGGTTGGAGATAGACAAAAGAAAAATCTCAGCCCTTAGATTAGAATCAATCAATGGTCATAAAAAGAAGCAATAAAATTGTTTTTAGATTTCTTTTTAATTGTTTTATAAATTGCCTAAATGTAAAGATTATATATTGTAATTTAACATATGAAATATAAATTTTGATTAGATTTTTCTGGTTATATGATTTTCAAAAACTGCATAATGGGGTTTTTATAATTAGTTTGTGTAAAGTGTTTTATGTTATGATTTTAGGGTTAAAATTTTTGAAAGTACAAGGGTTATAGTTACTATATAAGGATTTGTGATTAAGATTTAGATTTAAAATTTGTTAGATTAATAAAATTTTAGATTTGAAATTTATATGTATTGGATGCATGGTTTATATATGTTTCATGTTAGGATTTAGGGTATAGAGTTTGATTGAGGAATTAAGGTTTGTGTGTTTGGAAGTTATATATTAAACTTAAAAAGAATAAATTTGAGTTAAAATTCAAGATTTGAAGTTATAGTATGAGAATATAAGATTTTTAAGGTTTATACTTGGAGTTTAGGGTTTAAAAACTTGTTTAGGGTTTAGGGATTAGATAAACCAAACATAGCATTTTAATTATTTTGCTATTAAACATCCGCTATCATAACGTTTCCAAATATACTACTCTATCATAGCGTTTCAAAATATACAAACGCTATCTAAAACAAACGGGTATGTCAACCATAGCAGAAAGACAAAAATGCTATCCTCTACTGCTATCAAAACCAATATTTCTTGTAGTGACTTGTTAACCGTTTATTTCATATAATAATTATACTTAATAGGTGTTGTTAGTAATTGTTTCTTTATAAACAAATCCCGAAATATTTGTTTTAAAAATTAAATTCCTTACTCCAATATTAAAGCCAAACTAGTTGATGCCCCGCACCTTGTGTGGACTAATATATCTACATACTTAACCATTTTTTAGTTCTGATGTTTATTTTTATAAAAATAATAATTAATTTTGATAGAAATTTTAAATTATTATAAATCATAAAACTTCAATATTAATATTGATAATCAATGTATTAAATTATTTTCTTTTGTTTCATAGTTTTATTTATGTGATGTAGATTTTGGATCAAAATATTTTCTATAGTAATAATTAAATTAAGAAATTTGTATTTGTAATTAAACACATATATATTGTATTTGGACTGAAAAGAAATCACATCGCACTGAAAGGATTTTATAAAATCACAACTATAAAACATCAACAAAATAATGATAGTGTAGGAGTGTTCAATCCGGTAAAACCGAACCATTTAAAATCGAACCAAATCGAAATAGAGAAAACAATCTGGATATGGTAGTACCGAATAAATTGAATGAATTTTATTTTTTAAGAAACCGCAATATATAGATATGGTTCAGTATATTAAGCGATCAAACCGAATAAACCAAAGAAACCGATTAATTCAGATATATTAGTATACTTATATATAATTTTTTTAATAATATGTATTTGATCAATATTTCTAATAAAAGTCAGAGAAACTGACTATAATATTAGTCATTAAAATCATCAACTAAATATAGATAAAAGTAATGATGATATTATCGGTAGATATTGTTAATGTCAATTTTTAATATCAATTTATTAATTAAATATCTTAAATATCATGATAAATATATATTTAAATATTTTTTAAATAATAGAATATATACATATATCAATAGAATATGGTAATTTTTATCAATTATCTTAATATCATGATAATATATAAATATTAAAATAATAATTTAAATAATAATATTAATTAAATTAATGATTTATCTTAAAATCATGGAAAAGATGACAAGTAGACAAATTAACTAAAATCATGAAAAACATGACAAGTAAGCAAATTCACTTATCAAATAATAGTATAGATAGTGTATTAGAGTAAAATGAGTTTTACGTACTTAATTTAGTTTAATAGATTCAATTAATCAAATATTTTAAATTAAATAACAGATTTGATTAAGTAACATAACAAGTCAAACAACTAACTAGCAAGTATCAAAATTTTAACAAATATTTGATATGTCGAGTACCTGTTTTAAACAAATCAAGTCCAAGTAACAAATTTGATTACTTAAAAAGTTAAAAAAGCCAAACCAAGTAATAAATATGGAAAAATTAACGGCTACTTATCCCGTGCCCAGCCTTGCTTTCAGCTGCCGTAGGACGTTTCTAAAACAATAACATGGTTATGATGGCAGAAGACAAGAGGGGGATTGTCTGTCCTCTCGAATGCGCAAGTCAAAATACCAAAACGAAAGGAGAAAGATAATAGGTTTAAAGAGTCATGTAGTGGCCGGGACTTTATAATAAATAAACACTTATGAGAAGAATCAGCTCACACCATCTGGTTTCCAGGTAGTATAAAAACTTGAGGGCATGACTAATCTCCCAAAGGCATCATGCCTATTAGCCCAATCTAGTTGGATATTTATTTCAACTGAGTTTTTAGTTTTGCAAACTAGAGGACATGACTCTGTACGGATTCTACATCCACGTCTGAATGATGGGGTTAGTAGGATTATATAAGAGTTACTACTAAGCTTCAAACCAAATGATTTTTTTTTTTGGCTTACAGTTTTCTAAGTGACATTTAGAGACGTCAGACGGGCCAATCCGCGTTCAAGTAGCCCAACCAGTAGCAAGTTCAACTACTATGCGGACTGCGGGCTGGTCTGCTGCGGATTGCAGTTTGTATATATATGTCAAAGCTCGCCCCGCCTAGCTAAGCGGTTTTGTGGGCCATCCTGCAGGTTCAAAATATGTTATGTAGTTTCCATGCTATGAATTATATAGATTTATGCTATGAATGTTGATATGGAATAAGTTTAATCCTAAGTAGTTATAGTACTTTAGGGGTCAATCTAACCTCTAGATAATTTCAATCACTAAGAATGCAAGCTGTACAATTTAATCTAAATGCAATCAAGGTAGTGATGTAAACAAGTCATAAGTAACTAGCAAGGCAAAAACAAAACTCAAACTTTCAATCAATAAGAGAAAATAGGACTCATAGGATTAAGCATTTGACTTAAAGTAGCTAAGATCCAATCTAGAGTGGCAAGCTATCAATCAACATATTTTCTTAAGTCTAGACAACAATCATCAACATGTTCTTTGTCAATATAAATTTTCATTTACTTTCATTAGTCAAACATCAAATGTCTTTGGTTCAATTCACTCAAGAAATCATTAAGAAAAACCCTGCTAACTATCTAAGCTTCTCTAACATCAAATGTCTTTGGTTAAGCAAGAAAAGAGAAAAGTTGAGTTGGTTCAAACATTTCATAAACATCTTCCGAATATGAAACGTCTAGAGTTCTTATTTAGAGAGATCAAGACTAAACTAACATTAAGAGCACTCAACAAGCAAGAAAATAGATAGATATCTAACACTAAACACCCTAGATCTTCACTTAATCACTCTAACCAATGAATCCAACAAGTAACTACTCACTAATAGACATGAATAACCCAAAAACATAGATGATTGAAGGTTAATAATTATTAATGGTCAAGATAATCCAATAAACACAAGTGATAAAGATGAAAAGAAGCTAAAGATTGAATCTTTCAGCAAAATAGATTTTGTGTTTAGAGAAAAAAAGATAAGTCTGAGTATTGGGTCTAAAAAATATTTATAGAAGTCTAAAAACAAGATGGGTCAACCCAATAAAAAAGTGGTATTTTCGTCTATAGCGACTTGGTCTTCCCACTACAGGCTGGTCGCTACGAGACTTTCAACTCTTCAGGATCTGTATCGACCCCCCCATGTCGCTATGGAGGTCGCTATGCTGACTCGCAGGACATCCTAGTGACTAGATGACGTCGCTAGGATACTTGGTCGTCTTTAGCTTCAGTCTTGGTCTGCTCGTAGCGACCACTCCTGGTCGCTACACATGTCGCTAGGGAGAATCATGTGGCGTCTTAGTCGCTACATAGAAGTTGCTATGATACCTAGCACCAGAAAATGATTTACGCTACAAACATCTATATTTTGATCTCAAAACATCTCAAATGTCTTCAAAGTCACCAATAAGCATCTCCAATGCCTGATATAGACATATATAATGCAATGCAATCTAAATCTACACTAAATGCATCCAAATGATTAATATGAAAACTAAAATGAAGCTTAAAACCATGTAAATACATAAGATATTAAATGTCACTTTTAGAATGAATAATACTTATGAAAAAAAAATGTGACATTTTTTTCCGTAAATGTAGTGAATTAGATTGAAAAATGTTTATTTTAAAAAAGAAACGGTAAGAGAATTGTAGAAAAACGAAAGAGTTTAAACAAATACTCTTACAGGTTAAACTTTTGCATACAATATATTTGTCTTTAATTATCATCCAATACTTGTGTTAAAAAATTAACAAAGTTGAGAATAACCAATTCAATAATATATAATGAATTGAGATACAAAAGCCAAAGATCATCCTTAAGCCTATATCAGCTGATACAAAACAAGTGAAAATTAAAGTGTTTCGTTATTTGATTACAAAATTCACTTCTTTGTGTTTGTTGTAATAATTAGATTCCAAAGTTCCAAAGAAGTATAAAACCTAATTTATGTTGTACAAATATGAAATGCGATTTCCATTATATTTTTTGGTCATGCTTGTTTTTTTTTCTATTTTTTCTTCTTTTTATTTTAAATGGCTTAAATTTTCTTAGTTATAGAGAATAAAATACTTAAGAAAACATATGTGTCTCAAACTATTCACAATCTTTTTATTACATCAAAATTCTTAGTTTTAAAAATGTTAAGCGAGTAAACCCGCGTCAAATAGTCCAATCCATTGTGGATTCAGTTTTATTTTAATATATGGCAGTTGATCGACCGTGGATTGCGGTTTGTATATGTGTGTCCAGAGCCGCCCTGCTAATGGACTATTTGGACATAATCTACGGGTTGTGGTCTACCTTTACATCTCTACTTTATAACAAGATTTAATACAAACCATAGCACACCACAATAATGGCAATAAATGATGAGATTTATATTTATAACGACCCAAATCAACAAAAACAGTTGCCAGAAAAGAAAAAAAAATCTAAAAGGTGGCTTGTTGTAAAACGAAGAAAAATTGGTTTAAGTGAGGAGAGGGACACGCGACGTGAGGCTATTCTCTTCATCTGCAACAATATCACTCGAGCCTTTCCTTGAACCGACGGGTTTGGCGTTTCTGTAAATTCCATATAGTATGAGTTGCATTGTCCCAAACACAAACCCCACTCCGTTTGGCACCTACTCATTTTAATCACCCAAATGGAAATTAATTAGTTTAACATAAATTGAATTCAACGCCTATCCCAAATCTTACTAGAAGACGCATTAGTGTACCACCACCGAATAATGGTTGTTGAATTAAGACCAGACACTTTTTTTTTTTTTTGAAACACTACCAGACACTTTTTAGAAAATATTATTTGTTTGAAAAGTTCACCAAAAAAATGTTGGAGACTCGGAGTCCACAACTTTTTAAAATTATTACGCATACATCGCGATTTATTTATTTTGTAAAATGGTATGAAAATGACACGATGGAGTTGAGTAGGGTGTCAAACAAAACTATAAAATATTTTTGGATTATTGTTGGTACTGAAATAACTTATTATTAAATTATTAATTTCCGAAAATATTTAAAATAGCACCAAACAAATTAACTAAAAATTATTATAAAATAAAATTTGAACAATAGTAAACAATTCAAATATACATATAGTTAAGAACAAGAAAAAAATTCATTAATTATTATTATACTTGAAAAGATAGCATTTAGAAGGAAAAAACAAATCAATTACTCAAAAAAGAATAAAAATATAATAATTTTATGATATTAATAAGATCGTATATTTTTATATAATTTTACTATTTGTCACGTTAGTATCTTATCAAATTGTGTTATAATTTTAAATATATTAACTTTAATCTAAAAATATATATTAATTTAGTGTTAATTTTTTAAACAATCAGTTTTATTCTTTATATATATGTCCAGAGAAGTAGACTAGGAGAAACAGGAACCTCTCAAGACAAAAAGAAAGATTCGTAAAATAGCCAAGCAGAAGTTAAACGACACAGTAAGCGTAAAAACCCTTTTAGAGAGAGGAGACAAAGAAAGAGAAAGTTATGATCCGGCGGTCGGGCGGCGCGTGAGCGACCGTACCGTCGCCGGATCCCCCCTTTTTTTCACCACGGTGCGTTTATTCGGGTTGCATGTTCAAGCTTATGGTTCCGGGAGATGGAGGCTACTCTAGCTTCGTCGTCGCCGGCTTTCTTCCGGGAGGCAGAGGCTTTCTCAGATCTGTCGACGCCGGCTCAAGTTCCCGGGAAGTGGAGGCTAGTTTAGCTCCGTCTTCGTCGGCTTCAGTCTCCGAAGGGTAGAAGCCTTCTTTGGTTTGCTCTGTCGGTTTTGGATCTCCGTATCTTGCGGGTTATGTTTACTAGTTTATGTTTCTGTTTTTTATGTTTTGGTGTTTGTCGTCGTCATGTCTGGTGTATGGTTGTGAGGGCGTGTTATCGGAGATGGTTGTTGTCCTCCGATGATGGTGCGACGGTCAAGAGAGAAAAGAAGCGGTTAGAGTCTCGGGATGAAATATCCAGTGGTGGTTAGCAAGGAGTCAAATGAGATCTCGGTTTATCTCTCCGTGGTTAGAATATCCGGCGTTACCGCCGATCCTTCTCCGGCGAAACCGGTGAGACAAGATGAAGGTAGTGCGTAGACACGTGTTGATAGACTTGGACAGTGTCGGTCACTATGTATTGGGCTTTAGGCCCAGATGTATGTTTGTTCGGTCCGTTGGGGTTTGTGTAAAAAAATGGGCTTCGGCCGTTTTTAAAATAAAACATTGACGACAAAAAAAAAGAAGTTAAACGACACTTACAAGTAGAAAAACATCGTGTTGGAGTGACGCATATACGGTCCAAATCGCGCCGTTTAAGAAGAGGAAAAACGACAACCAAAACGGCATGTATTTCACGCTCTTTGTCGTCACTACTGTTTTCTGCAAATTAATTAAACACTATTAGTCCATTATCAGAAATGTGAAAGTGAGATGGTACGTCTCTTTCTCTGAGATTTTTATGTATAATGGACCCACCAAGTCATGGTGCGCATTATTAACTGAAAAAAGAATAATCCGTTCCATTAAGATAGATTTTTGAAAAAAAAAATTTACTTCACAAAAATATATTTTTTTGTGTTTTCTATGAAAAAATTATAAATTTCAAAAAAATTAATTGACTTTATTGAATTACTATTGGCTAAATGTTATTAAAAATTAAAAGTTACAGAAAATTATATATTTATTATGGTAGTTTAATGTGTTTTTTAATATGTATAAAAATATTAAAAAATCTATCTTTATGAAACGGATGAAGTAATAAACATGAGGTGTTACACATTATAGCAATTGTAAGGTTTATATTAAATTAAAATGAAAAATTATAATGACGTACGTATTAAATGATTGACATCTGAGTAGGAATACCACTTTTCAAAATTATATTAATGAAAAATCCTCTAATATTTAGGTTTAGAGTAGTAATTGCTGTTTAGAGTTTAATATTTAAAAAGTGAGGTTGGATTTAGGGTTCTATAAACAATTTAAGATGATTAGTTTAGTCTTTTTTTATCACAAACTTAAGTCATTTATGAAAATAAATTAAAAAAATAATATGTGGTAAAACTAGAATTTCCTCTTTATAAAATGACATATGTTAGTTGGTTTATATAAATGCATGTATGATCGAAATAACCTTTATTAACGTTACTTAAAATGACAGCTACCACCAAACATAACCACTACACTACAAGAAAACACAAGTTTTACGAGGGCAGTTTTCCTCGCTAATTCGTCGTAAAAGCAGTGTTACGACGAATTAGCGAGGAAACCCGTTTCGTCGTTATATGTTTGTCGTAACGCATATATCCTCGCTAAATCGTCGTAAGTTAGCGAGGAAATAATTTCGTCGTAAAAGCGAATGAGGATATTTCGTCGTAAAGACCACGTAAAGATTCCTCGTAAGGACGTCGCTAATTTTCCTCGTAAAGACCACGTAAAGATTCCTCGTAAGGACGTCGCTAACATTCCTCGTAATTACCACGAAAATCTTTCCTCGTAAGACACACGTAAATAAATACTCGTAAAATTGACGTAAATACCTTGAAAACTTTCCACGTAAAGAAAACGTAAAAACCTTGATAGATTTCCAAACGTTTCCTCGTAAAAACCACGTTAAGCTTCCACGTAAAGAAGCCGCAAAATTAGCTACGAATTTACTTCGTTTCATTATTTTATAGAAATATAAAAAATTATAATTATAAATATAATTTAAATTATTTAAATTATTAATGAAATTAAAATTCTAAAAAAATCAAAACCAAAATATTTTATTTATAAATAAGTTTTGAATTCATAATACAATAACCGAAATTAAAAAGAACTTGGGTGGTCGTTAATTAATCGCCTCGTAGAATTCATCACTCCTCGCCTGAACATCCGCCTCGGCATGTGAGTCGTCGGTCGGTGACTGGCCTGGGATAGGATTTTGTTGTCGCATGGTCCTCAACAAAGTCGCCCATTCCGGATTTGTGGCCGCTACAACGTCCAAGAAGCCCTCGAGTCCACCCATACGAGATCGCAGCTGAGTAGAATCTCTACGCAGCTCAGTAGACTCTCTACGCAGCTCTTCGGACTCCCTACGCAGCTGAGAGACTTCATCATCCCGTCGCTGAACATAAGACGATGTCGCTCTCGGAACATCGTTGACGGAACCAATCCCCAACGTCCGTCCCTTTTTTTTAGGGACAACCTTAAAAACAAAAAATAAATTTTGTTAGTAAAAATTTAAAGTTAAATTAAATGAATATTTAAAAAAATTAAAATTTTAGAAAATTTACCTCCTCGTAAAGCTTATCCACTTCAGGTGTGGATAAGGTGACGGGTAATCCATCGGTGGACTGTTGGGTCAGCTGGGTCTGGCGTTCTTCAACCCGAGCAGCCAAATCGTTGTAGATTTGCTCGGACTTGCCATCTATAAATCGGCCCGCCTTGTTCTTGTGGGTCCTCTCGTAAAGTTGCATAAGAGACGGGAATTCTCCCGTCTCTTTGGCCTAAAAAAACATTTAAGAAAGTTGTTAATTAGAATATATATATAAAATATACTAAAAATTTAATATAATTAAATTTTTAATTACCATTTCCAAACGGACACCAGCGTGGGTTTTTGGCCCGTAGTGTGAAGCATCGGCCCGTTCCCGTGCTCATCGACTGTGTTACGGGAGTTAGAGCAAGACTGGGCGATTCTAATGGAATCAGGAAGACGCCAATATCGGATGAGGTCATCCCAGACATCCGTGGTGAGCTCAGCGGGTTTGCCACGCTCATACCCCTTCACGATCCAGTCACCCTTCCAGTTGGAGACCGTGTCCAACAAGCGAACTTTCGCCTTCGCTTCAAACTTCTTCCTCACCCTCTCAGTGATCCCGAAGGCCCAATTATATTTTTGCTGTTGAAAAAAATAATTTATAATTAGTTTTTCAGAAAAAAATATATATATAAATAATAAAAAAATTTAAAGATATATATTTAATTTATAGAACTTACAGCGTAAATTTTGAACCACGTCTTTCTGACGTAGTGGGGCGTCATTTTCCAGTTCGGATGTGCCATGGAGAAGTAACCTTTTATCGTGTCGGTTACGTCCGATGCAAGACATCCGTCAATCCCCCACCTGAAAAATACAAATTTAAAATATAAATTATTTTTTAAAGTTATAAAATAATTTAAAAAGAATAAAAAAATAATGAAACATACCATAAAGTTCCGTCCGGTCGGTCGGGGTCGATGACTGGTAAACCTTCTCTGCCTGGCAGACGGAGAATGTCCTCTACGGTGTACTGCGAGTAAGGAGCACTCGGAGGCACCATCAAATCGGGATGAATCTCGGCCGCGGGCATCGGAGGTGCCGGCATCGTAGGAGGCACAGGAGGAGGAGGCATCTGGGGAGCACTAGAAGAAGGAGATCCAATGACTCTCTGAGTGTACTGAGTCTCGGGGACAGTCTCCTGACCCGAAGAACCGGGAGCTGAAGAAGACGACGGGTCTAAACGACTACCCGGCTCTCCGAACATCTCTCTGTAATGGGCAGTAAGTCTACCTTTTCGAACCTGAGAAAAAAATTTAATTTTTTAAATTTTCGTAAACATATACTTCCCAAATTATCCACCTAATCAACACTAAATAACATAAGATCCGTAAACCTATCTAAATTCCCTATACTAACCACCTAATCTATCCTAAACTAATCAAACTAGAGAGGAATTAGGAGACTTACCATTGCTACGAATTAGGGAGGAAGTGGAGAGGAAGTGGAGAGGAAAGACGGAGCGAGCTCGCTCGGGATATATATAAGATTACTTGTCCTCGTAATTTCCTCGTAAACTTACGAGGAATTACAGAGGCCCGCGTTTTCAGTTACGACGAAATAGCGACGAAATACAAAGGCCCGCGTTTTCGTTAACGACGTTTTTACGACGAAAAGGGTTACGTGGAATTAACGAGTTAACCAGTTACGAGGAATTAGCGAGCCTTTATTTTCTATAAATACCCACAACTTTCCTTCTCAAACCACACACACAAACTCACAAAACACACCCTATCTCAAATCACACTCCTCACCAAAATACTTTTCAAATTAGAAATATTTGAAAAAAAAAGAAGAAAAGAAGATATTAGAATTTATGTGGGTGAGACTTAAGTCTCGCCACATATAATTCCAGTATCTTTCTTTTTTTCTTTTTTTCTAGTTTTTATACTCCCGCTTTTCACCAATTTAGAAAATTTGGAAAAAAAAAGAAGAGAAGAAGATATTTGGAACTCATGTGGTCGAGACTTACGTAAGTCTCGCCAAATGTGATTCAAGCATCTTTCTTCTCTTCTTTTTTTTAGTATTTTTAATATTTTCGTCGTAATATCGTCGTTATGTTACGACTCTTTTACGACGATTTGGGCTTACGTGGAATTAGCGTGCCCCGCTTTTTTAATTTCGTCGTAAAGTCCTCGTGGCCTTACGAGGTGTTTACGACGATTCTGTCCTACGTGGAATAAACGAGTGCCACCTTCGTCATTTACTTTACGTGGCATTTACGTCAATTTACTTTACGAGGTCTTTACGACGATTCTGTCCTACGTGGAATAAACGAGGATTACGTCGTACATTCGACGTCAGGTTACGAGGAATTAACGAGCAGTACGTTTAAATCCCTAAAATCCGAAACCCCAAACCCCAAAACCCCATATTCCTTATCTTCTACTTCATATATTCCAAACCCCATCTTTATTTTCATTCCAAACCACAATTCCCACATTTACTTATTTATAAAACAAACTCCCACAATTTCTTATTCATAAAACAAACTCCCACATTACCTTATTCATAAAACAAACTCTCACATTACCTTATTCATAAAACAAACTACACAAAATCAAATACATCAATCGGATACATCGACATTCTCGTCATCACTAGAAATATCATCATTTTCATTAAACTCGTCTTCTACAGCTTCGTCTGTGGCATCATCGGTAAGATCTTCGTATTCGTGATTATGCGGATCAATGAGAAGGATGTCATCAACTTCTTGTTCAGGTTCCTCGACTTCATTTATCTGTTCTTCTTGCAATGGTGGTTCTTCTCCACTGATGATTCGTCCTCGAGGTGTAACTTTGATCACTGCTAACCAATTTATACCCGAATCTCTCATCCGAGGGTATGGAAGGAAGCTAACTTGGTCTGCTTGTGAAGCTAAGATGAAAGGCTCGAATTTGTTGTACCGACGTCCACCGTTGACATCAACTACACCAAATTTGTTAGACCGAACACCTCTGTTGACGACGGGGTCGAACCATTCACATTTGAAGATGACGCATTTCAGCTTCAGTATCCCTGGAAATTCGACTTCAATAATCTCCGTCAAGATCCCGTAGAAATCTGTTTCCCCTTTCACACATATTCCATAGTTACTGGTCGCCCGCTGTCTACCATACTCATATGTGTGAAAAGTGTAGCCTCGTGTGAAATACATCTGTGATGTGGTGACCTTTACAAGTGGAGATTGAATTACTTCGTGTAACCACTTAGGATAATCTGCATCGTCGTCATAATCAACCTGCAAAAATAAAGAGAACATTAAAATACAAATCATGTATGAAAAAATAGTTTGAGTTATAATACCTGATTCCGCAACCACTTAATGAAGTGCTGATCTTTCCTTTTGTCTACGTCACTTGTGGATATACCAGGAAATGTTTCTTCGACTTGAGAAACAAATAGGCTGTAAAATTAATCACATTTCATAGGAATGAATCTCTTGCAATTATATAATTAATTATATGTGTTTTGAAGTGTCCATATATGTTACCTTTCAAAATAACGCATCAATGGATCCTCGCAATTGAGTAGAATATAGGTGTGTGCACTATGAGCGTCTTGTTCACTCGACCACCAAACCTCTTTAGACTTCCCACCGAGTCGTCCAATCTGGCTAAAGATGTCTGGAACACCAGCAACTGCATATGTTGGCGCAACTCCACCATCATCATATCTTCTTGGAGCTCTTCTACGGGTACGTACTTTTGACGCAAAGTAGTACGATGTGAAGTGAGAAACTTCTTCCGTCAAACTTCCAGCAATTATAGAACCTTCAACTTTGGCGAGGTTCTTTGCTTTTCCCTTCAAATATTTCATGGCTCGCTCATACTGATACATCCATCCGTAATGTACAGGTCCACGAAGCAATGCTTCATATGGGAGGTGGACAGCTAGATGCTCCATGACGTCAAAAAATCCAGGAGGAAATATCTTCTCCAAGTTGCACAATAAGATGGGAATGTTCTCCTGAAGCTGTTCTACAACTTCTTCTTTAAGAGTGCGTGTGCTCAGATCCCTGAAAAATGCTCCAATGCCTTTTATATTCCAAAAACAATTAAACACATTGTTAGTCGTATATTATTTTGCAAACTAGACCGTTATAAAATTATTGTGATATAAAACACTACGAACCTGCAAGTGCTTCATGTACGTTTGTTGGAAGTAGCTCCGCAAATGCAAAGGGCAGTAGTCGTTGCATAAAGACATGACAATCATGACTCTTCATCCCAGAGAACTTTTGACCCTTTTCAACACATCTAGAGAGATTTGAAACATACCCATCGGGGAACTTCACTTCTGATGCCACCCAGTTGAACAACACCGACTTTTTTTCTGAAGACAGTCTGAATATCGGAACGGGAACTTGTCCATTGCTTTTAATATGTAACTCGCTTCTTGAGCAAATATCCGGCAAGTCCAACCTCGATTTTATGTTGTCTTTTGTCTTCCCTGGGACATTCAATATTGTATTCATGATGTTCTCAAAGAAATTCTTCTCTATATGCATCACATCGAGGTTGTGGCGCAGAAGAAGATCCTTCCAATATGGCAACTCCCAAAATATACTCTTCTTGTGCCAGTTGTGATGAACACCGTAAGAATCAGGCATATTACGAGGGACATGCCAATTACCACCCCAACGAACTGTTTCGTTAGCTCCGTAGTAGTCGATTTGTGCTTCAATTTGTTCTCCAGTTAGATATGGTGGAGAAGTGTCTCTCACAACCCTTTTGTGCCTAAACAAATTCTTGTTTCTTCGGTAAGGATGGCCAATGGGAAGAAATCGACGATGACAATCAAACCAACTTGTCTTCCTACCATTCTTCAGTTGAAACGCATCTGTCGTTCCATTACAATATGGACAAGCTAATCTCCCATGTGTAGTCCATCCAGACAACATCCCATATGCAGGAAAGTCACTTATGGTCCACAAAAGCATAGCTCGCATCGTAAAATTCGTCTTCGTTGAACAGTCATACGTCCTCACCCCTGTTGACCACAAATCCTTCAACTCTTTTATCAGTGGTTGTAGGAAAACATCCAGGGACCTTTTTGGATGGTTCGGACCAGGTATCAATATCGTCAAGAATAGCAACTCCCGTTGCATGCACATCTCCGGTGGCAGGTTGTATGGCGTAAGAAAGACTGGCCACAATGAATATTGTCTCCCTGACATTCCGAACGGACTAAATCCATCTGTGCATAATCCGAGATACACATTCCGGCTATTGCTAGCAAAATCCGGATGTACTTTGTTGAAATGTTTCCAGGCTCTTGCATCTGATGGATGAGTCATCTCACCATCCGTCTGAGTATGCTCGGCATGCCATCTCATCTTTGCAGCAGTCTGCTCTGATTGATACAATCTTTTCAATCTGTCTGTAATTGGTAGGTACCACATCCTTTGGTACGGTACCCTATTACGTCCCCGTCCTTGCGGCTTGAATCGTGGCTTCTTGCAGAATCGACATACTTCTAGCTTCTCATCATCTCCCCAATAGATCATGCAGTTGTCGATGCAGACATCTATCATCTCCGAAGGCAACCCAAGACTATAAACTAATTTCTGAATCTCATAATAAGAATCAGCAGACACATTGTCTTCCGGCAAATACTCTTTAAACAAGTCCGCCCATTCGTTCATGCAACTTTCAGGTAGATTGTGATCAGTTTTAATATTCATCATTCTAGCAGCCAACGACAATTTAGAGAGACCTTCTCTACAACCACTGTAAAGTGGTTGATTCGCCGCGTTTAACATTCCGTAAAACTTTTTTGCATCTATATTAGGTTCTTCATCTTCATCATGAGCTACGAATGCATCAGCTACCATATCATGAACCCTATCATAATCTACCATCTCCTCCTGATGGTAACTATGTTCATTATGCAAATGATGATTAACCGGTTCTTCCTGAAAATTGCTATTACTACTACTAGCTTCATTCTGATCATAATTATAACCTTCCCCATGTTGAAACCAGATATAGTAATTTGGCGTGAAACCTCTATTTATTAAATGCTTCCAAACATTTTCACGGTTTGCCAATTTCGAATTGTTGCATTTCCGACAAGGACAGAACATCTTACCACTTTCTTGGGCGAGCGGTGTTGAATCTGCTTGGTGCATAAATGTCTCCAGCCCCGCAAGGTATTCTTTCGTCACTCTCCCGTTAGCATCTCTATGCATATACATCCAATTCCGCAACTCGTAAATAGTCCCAGAGCCAGCCATTTTTTTTTCTTTCACGTTTTTTGTTGTTGGTGTGTTTAAAATGATGTTCCAACATCCATATTTATAGAAAATTTCGAATCTGGTAGTTGTAATTTTACTATGAAATTACGACGAAAATTAATTGTATGGCCAAAAAAAAAACGTGAGCCACCTACCAAGTTGGTGGATTCAAAATTTCCTCGTTAAGTACACGTAAAATATTTCGTCGTAAAGCACTCGCGAAATTTACGTGGCTTTTACGAGGAAAAACTATTTCCTCGTAAAAGCCACGTCAATTTACATCGTCTTTACGACGAATTTTTTTTGTCGTTACCTTACGACGAAATAACGATGCTTTTCTTTCTCAACGTACTTTCCTCGCAAAATCAACGTTTTTTTACGAGGAATATTTTTCCTCGTTAAACTTCCTCGGTAAAGATACGTTTTCTTGTAGTGTAACCTTATTCCTCCTGAATTCTGAAACAAAATGACTAATATCAACAATATTCGAATACCACTAAACTAAAGACAAAATGAATCAGTAAACTGCAAAACCGAAATAAACCAATATGTATACAATAGCCTCTGCACCAGGTGGGTCGTTTTTAGTTATGGACGGATAAGCTTTTGTTTGGAATGCACTCAATAAGGACCAAGTCGATATGAACGATGTCAAGTAACAAGCCTGATTCAATAATGAATATCTGATGTTGATATAATGGGGACCTTCTTTATTTCAAAACGTGGGTGATATAATAAAATGAGAAATTCCCTAGGATATACCTAAAAAAAATTTGTCATAAATATAGATCTTAAAAATAAAAATGACTAAAATAGACTTAAATGTTTTATCATAAGAAGTAAATATATACTTATATCTTTAGAGTTAATTAATTTAGACATTAGAGTTAAGGGGTGGAGTTTATGGTTTAGGATTTAGGGTTTAGAGTTGAGGAGTGGAGTTTTGGGGATAAGATTTCAAATTAAAAAAAAATTTAAAAAATTAAAATTTTCAAAATAAAAAATGCTATTTTGGTCATTTTAGTTTTTGAGATCTATTTATGTGACAAAAACTTAAAAAAATCTATTTGAGAGAATTGTCCTAATAAAATATATATGCTCAAATATAATATAAAGTTTTGGACATATATTTAAATTAAGAATGACCTTACCATAGCAGAAAGAGGAGAACCATACATTATAATGTTGAGACCAGCACATATGAAACCCATCGATTGAGAACGCGTTTTCTCATCTTTAAACGCACTTCTCGTGGCCGCAATCGCTGCGATTGGGAAAAGGACGTTCAACATCGATACCACCACGATTGTGTGTAACTGTAAGAAAGAAAGAAAGCAATTATATCAACCAAACGCTCTGTATAGAAAACATTGGAATTTCTACTTTCAAGTTATTCTAGTACAACTTATTAGTGGGTCACATATTTTAATCAACTTGACTTTAAAATTTAAAATAATGTGATACAGAAAAACGGATAGTCAGATCCAAATCTGAACAAATGCATCAAATAATATGTAGATTTTAACCAGCTATCATATAAGAAACATAGAAGATCAAGAAGCAAGAAAAATAGTATATATAAGAAGAAGAAATCAAATAAAATAAAATAAAAGAACCTTGAGATGTCGAGGTGCGTATAAGACAAAAAGGGAGACATAGATGATTTCAACAAGAGCACCATGTTGGATAATTCCAAGCTTGTGGAAACTTAACATATTATTAGATGTTTAATATATTAAGATAAACACAATAAGGAAACCTAGAAATAGGAAAAGGAAGTTTCTATTTAGGTTAGGTTTGTGTTTTCCATATCCCACATGTTAAAGGGAATTGTCTTTCATATAAATATAGGTCTAATGGAGAGGTGTTCCATATGATCTAAGTGAAACATATTGAGAGCTTTAGTTTTGAGTAGTTTCTAAAGCTAATAAGAAAAGTTGTTCTTATAACTCTTTGTGTTTCTAAGAGATCTGAATTGGTATCAGAGCCTCAGGTTTGGAGACTCGATCTAAGCTTAAGTTGTAGCTTAAGATCCTGGTGCTTGTGAACAAGATATCGCGACGGCAAGATGGCTGACGTGACTAGGGCTCCACGCACGAAGGACTTTGGATCTACATCCATCCAATGTCCGATGTTGTCATCGACAAACTACACAGTTTGGTCGATGAGGATGAAGGTTCTACTACGTGTTCATGAAGTGTGGGACACAATCGAACCCGGTTCAGATGATCAAAAGAAGAACGATGTTGCGATAGCTCTTTTGTTTCAATCTGTTCCCGAAACATTGATTCTCCAGGTGGGAGAACAAACCGCATCAAAGAGATCTGGAACGCCATCAAGTCGCGACACCTAGGAGCTGATCGTGTAAGGGAGGCGAGACTTCAGACGTTGATGGCGGAGTTTGACAGGTTGAAGATGGATGATTCAGATACGGTCGATGACTTCGCGGGGAAGATATCGGGCCTATCATCCAAAGCAACCTCTTTGGGGGAAAACATAGAAGAATCCAAGATGGTCAAGAAGTTCTTGAAGGGTCTTCCAAGACACAAGTATATCCAGATCGTAGCATCACTTGAGCAAGTCCTAGATCTCAACTCGACGGGGTTTGAAGACATAGTTGGAAGGCTTAAGGCGTACGAGGAGCGTGTAGGAGAAGAAACTCAGAAAAAAGACCAGGGAAGCTAATGTTTTCGAACAATGAAGAGCATAGTCAGAGGGGCTATGAGAATTCTCGTGGTAGAGGAAGAGGAAGGAACGGTAGAGGCAGAGGTCGAGGTAGGTCACACAACCAAAACCGTGCGTCACACACACGAAGATAACAACTCGGAAAAGAATCGCTCAAAGCTGATATGTTGGAGATGTGACAAGCCTGGTCACTACGCAACTGTCTGTCCCGAGAAGTCAGAGAAGGATCAAGAAACCAACCTAAACGAGACAGAAGAGGCCGATGCACTCTATGTACACGAGGTGGTGTTTTTGAACGAAGATAAGGTGATTCCGAAGAATCTTGATATCAACAAAGGCGATGCAAGTGTCTGGTATTTGGATAATGGAGCGAGCAATCACATGACAGGGAACAAGGAGTTCTTTTCGAGTTGAATCTCAACACCAAAGGGAAGGTGAAGTTTGGTGATGGATCGTGTGTTGACATTGTAGGAAAGGGTGTGGTTACATTTGTGTGCAAGACTGGAGAGAAGAAGGCACTCAAGGACATATACTACATACCTGATCTGAAGCACAATATATTGAGTCTTGGGCAAGCAACAGAGAACGGATGTGAGGTTAACATGAAAGATGTCTACTTAACGCTCACAGATTCGCATGGAAGGTTGCTAGTTCGTGTGACAAGATCTCCAAACCGTCTCTAACAGACCCTATGGAGATAAGCTACCCGAATGTTTACATGTCAGGGACGAAGATGCTACATGGAGGTGGCATGCTCGACAAGGACATATATGCTATGGAGTGATGAACAACATGGTAAGGAAGGAGATGGTCGTAGGAATGCAGAGTGTAAACACGAAGAAGGCGTGTGTGACAATGTCTCGCAGAGAAGCAACGAGACACTCATTCCCGAAGTGTAACACACAAAGAAGGGTGTGTGTGACACATGTTCTCGCAGGAAGGCAAGCCAGAGACACATTCTGACTAAGGCCATGATTTGTACATCAAAGCCAGTGAGATTATTGCTTGGAAATTTGTGTGGATGTATCACACCACCAACACCAGCAGATAATCGTGAGGCATTCTATCGGTTCAAAAGATCTCACACCGATAGAGGAGGAGAGGTTTGCCTCAGCTATGTTCAATCTAGGTTGCACCGATAGAGGAGGAGAGGTTGCCTCAGATGTGCCAATCTAGGTGCACCGATAGAGAGAGAGGAGAGAGATTGCCTCAGATGAGTTCAACCTATCTTGTGAAGAAGATGGGTTGATTGAAGCTATGGAAGACAGTTGGAGTCTATCACAAGAAACAAGAATGGGAGCTTGTAGATAGACCGACTGGTTCTGAGAAGAAAGGAGAAGATGATCGAGTTTGTGTGTTACACAAGACGTTGCATGTGTTACGCCAGGCACCCAGAGCATGGAGTGTAAAACTCGATCAGGTTCTCAAGGGAGATGAGATTTGAGAAGTGGCACGAAGGAACCATCAGTGTACTGCAAGACTCAAGGAGGAGACGTCTTGATCATAGCCATCTACGTTGATGATCTATTTGTGACAGGAACTCGCTTAAGTGATTAGGCAATTCAAGGAGGAGATTTCTAAGAAGTTCGATCGAGATGTCAGATTCTAGGTAAGCTAAACGTACTACCTTGGCATAGAGGTGATTCAAGAGCAGACAGAATCAGAATAAAGCAAGAGATGTATGCTCAAGGAATCCTGTGTGACACAAAGATGGAAGTGTGTAACACGACTCACGTAGGAGTGTGTAACACGACTCACAGAGGAGTGTGTGACACAAAGGTGGAAGCGTGTGACACAACGCATACCAATGGAGTCAAGGTTCTCAAAGGATGCATGATACCAGAGATAAATCTGTTGGGTGTTGAGCAGAAGGCCGACATCTTTCCAGAGCTCACGTACGCAAGATGGCGGATGTGACCAGAGTTATCATTGCAGTGAACTTCAGCCACAAGACTCATCGCAACTTAAGTGAGAGGTCATGAGAAGGTTCTACAAGAACTGGGCCGATTCTAAGAAGGAGCGGTACGGAAGCAAGGAGAGCATCCGGTCTAACCTTGAGAAAGATGTGATTCTAATGGGTGGATTCACACACCATGGTGTGGTGGAGGATGATTACTTGATGATTGAGTTCAAGCAAATGAGGAGCTTAATCGGAGTTCAAGAAATTGATCTCCCTAATTCAAGTTGGAATTAAGGGGTGAATGTTGGATAATTCCAAGCTTGTGGAAACTTAACATATTATTAGATGTTTAATAATTAAGATAAACACAATAAGGAAACCTAGAAATAGGAAAAGGAAGTTTCTATTTAGGTTAGGTTTGTGTTTTCATATCCCACATGTTAAAGGGAATTGTCTTTCATATAAATATAGGT